>NW_026975023.1:0-272728 GCF_030014295.1 Loxodonta africana
CTTGGACATAGATCAAGAGGCAATCGTTCCAACAGAACAAGGAGATACTTCATCGTTTAAAGTTAAGAAAGATGTGCATCAGGTTTGTATCTTTTCACCATACTTCTTCAATCTGTATGCTGACCAGGTAACCTGAGAAGCCAGACTGTATAGAAGAATTTGGCATCAGGATTAGAGGAAGACTCATTAACAACCTGTGATATGCAGATGACAAGACGATGCTTACTGAAAGTGAAGAGGACTTGAAGTACTTAGTGATAAAGATCTAAAACCACAGCCTTCATTATAGATTACACCTCAACATAAAGAGAACAGAAATCCTCACAACCAGACCACTAAGAAACGTCATGATAAAAGGAGAAAATATTGAACTTGTCAAGGATTTCATTTTACTTGGAGTGACAATCAAAGCAGCATTCAAGAAATCAAATGACGTGTTACTTTAGGCAAATCTGCTGCAGAAGACTTCCTTAAAGTGTTAAAAAGCAAAGTTGTCACTTTAAGGACTACGGAGTGCCTGATCCAAGCCATGGTGTTTTCAACTGCCTTATATGTGTGTGAAAGCTGGACAAGGAGTAAGGAAGATCAAAGAAGAGTTGGTGCCTTTGAATAATGGTTTTAGTGAAGAATATTTAATGTACCGTGGACTGCCAAAAGTAGAAAAAAAATCTGTCTTGGAAGAAGTACAGCAAGAATATCCTACTGAGCAGTTACATCTCTCTTATAGGGTTGCTGTAAGTTGGAATCAACTCAATAACAATGGGTTTCATTTGGTTTAAGTGGAGTTCAAGGAAAAAATGTTTTATATAAATATCACCAAATACATTTCCTAAATATAAATTGATAATTTAGATTTAGGATATGTATAAATTTTGTTGCATTTTTTATTTATGAGAAAATAAAATTTGTAACTCTTCAGGGTTATACTTTATCTATATTAATGGGGTGCCAATTATACTTTCTGAGCATTCTTTTTAGTTCATATGATTTTTCAGTTGAGTCTAATAGTGTTTCAGATTGATTATATCATACGTAAATACCATTCGTTTTTGCTAGCTTTTCAAAGGTAAGATATTTTTGGTTCCAGTGTTGTTTGCCATGATATCCAGGTCTACAATTTCCAAGAAAAATGTTGAGTATTTGATCCTTAATGTTTGATTGTAACATTGATGGAAAACATTAACAGTGTTTTATTTTCCATTTAAACTATGTATGCATTTTATCATATTACAGATTTTTTTCTGCCTCTTCTAGACTATCAAAAAAAAAATTAGTATGTTTGTATTTAGTGTTCTATGGGAATTTGCATTATTTTTTACCAAAAATGTGTATCCCCCACTTATGTGATGTCAGGGTTTTTCTCTAATTTGGAGTCATCATTGACTTCTCTCTTTCTCTAACATCTTATATACAACACTTTCTGTTGGTTGTATCTTCAGAATAGATTCCATATCTGCCCACTTCTAAATTACTCCCTTGCCAACACCCTGGGCCTGGCTGCCATTACAGCTTGCTCAGACACTGCAAGGGCCTCCTAACTGCTCTCCCAACCTTCAATTTTTCCGTCTAGAGTCTAATCAGACAACAACCAGGGAGAAGTTCTTAAAACATTACTCAGGTGACATGTCTCTCTGATCAAATCTTTTCAAAGATTTTAAATAAATCCAAGTCCTTTAGGCTGCCATGATAGTCTTTTGGACATATCTCTCACCTCACTACAGAGCACCCCTCTCTCCCTTGATTTCTGTTGTGCATTCTCCTTGTTTTGTTTCATTGCCTCCAGGCCTTTGGACTGGGGTTGGTTCTCTCTCCTAGCATTTTTTTCTTTTTTTTGCATATTTTCCTGTTGGTTGTCTCTCCCCTTTCTTTCAGATCTCTGCTCAGATACCACTCTTAAGAAAGGACTTTGCTGACCAACTAATTTAACCTATAAATTAACATTCTACTTCAATGCCTTGCTCATTTTGTAAGCATTAGCATTACTTTGAATTTTACTGTATCTCTATTTGTATATGCATTTTTTGTGTATTTCTACATTGGAATGTAAGTTTCTGATGGGCAGAGATTTGTTTGATGGTTTACTTCTGTTTCTATGGGACCTGAAACAGCAGTTGACAAACAATATGCACTTACTTAATATTTTTTAATGAATGGATTATTGTACTGGTCCTATTGTAGGGCCATCTTAGGAATTTTGTAATTACAAATATATGTTTAAAATACAGTATCTTTTTTATCTACTGACAGCATTCATTTTCTGGGATTTGATTTATGGTATTAAATAATATGCATAAGTGAGGCTTGTCCAACTTTATATTTTTGTTCTTTTTATCAAATGTTTCAGTGATAATGCCGTAAATATTCATGATATATTGATAACAATTTCTGATAACAATTAAGTAGCAACTACAATATACCAAGCAGTGTTCTACACATTTTGTTTATAATAAGTCACTTAACTTTCACAGGGAGTCCCTAGTTGCACTAAAAAAAAAAAAAATTTTTTTTTTTTTTTTTTTTTTTTTGCTGTTAACCAAAATATTTGTGGCTTCAGTCTGCCCAGAGGCACCTCAGAAGAAAGACCTAGTGATCTACCTCCAAAAGGTCACAGCAATTGAAAGCCCTACAGAGTATGGGTTTGCCATGAGATGAAATCAGTTGGATGGCAACTAGTTAATCCTCACAACATCAAAACCTATTACTTCTATTGAATCTGTTACTGTTGTTACTGCCATTGTACAGATGACAAAGTTGAGGCTCAGAGAGGTTAAGTAACTTATTCTTGGTCATGCAACTAGAATTCGTATGATTATTATTAATCACACGGTTTTGTTCTATTTTATATTCTCCATTGTCTAAACAGAAGCATCGCAAAAGGGGGGCAGAGGAGGGCACATGCCCCAGGGTCCAAGTCCAAGGGTGCAGCAGACAAGGTACAGAATACTTTTAGGCACCACAAATATGAAAGCCAGACAAGAGGGGGAAGACATTTCTGCTGACTCATCAACATCTATTCATCTTGAAATTTGGGATAGGGAAAGGCTGAACTTAGAGATTGCCCCTGGAAACTCCTTACCCTCACTATGCCCTGTGTCTGTAATATATTACAAAGTATAAGAATTGCAAGTTTCTTGCTATTTTGATAAAAGTAACATAAAAATTATATGACAGTGATTTGCTTTGGATTTTAATGGTTCAGTAGCTTTCTAGTTTAGGTATTTTCTATTCAGTGTTTTTTTGGTATTTTATTGATTATATTTTGTTAATGTATATCTGTGAACAGACTTACACGCATGTATATGAACACACACATGCATACACACACTCCTACACTCATGAACACACATATCCACTCAAGGATTTCACGGATAAAATTATAATATTGACATGAAGGTAGGTCTCAATAATTCTTGAGATATAGAAAGTTAATGGTTAAGAAGACTAAATTCCATCAATACTGTTTATATATTCTACGCAAATCTAATAAAAATCACAACAAAATTTGTAAAGAAAATGACAAACTAATTCTAAAACTTACGTAGGTATGTAAAGGCCCAATAGTAGCTAGAGTAGTACTAAAAAATAAGTAACAGCCCCTACCAGATACCTGACATTTTGTAATAAATGAACAGTGCTGTGTCCTTATTTAAATAAACAGACTTCTCATTTGACTAAATCGTTTATGTCATTGTTTAATTTCTATCTCTATGTTTACAACTACCAAATTTATATCTCCAAATAGAATCTCTTCCCTGAAATCTATGGTTGAATATCAACTTCCAAGTTAATCTCTCCATGAGGATATATGTTAAGTATTCAAAGTTGACGTATTTGAAGTTGAAAGGTTGATTAGGCTCTCCAAGATATTTTCCTGCTCAGTCTTCATCCTATCAATAAATGATGCCTTTATTCAACCAAAGCTTTAGTAGCATCCCTGACTCCACTGTTCTCTCAAAGAATGCATTGTTCAGCATTTGCTCATTGTCTTCAGGATTTTGCTACTTTTGCTATTTTCCATACTTGATGGTTCAAGTCATCATACTTACTCACCTGTACTTTTGTAATATCTACCTAAATTGTCTTACTGTGCCCATCTTTGTACCATAAAGCACATGGAATAATCCATTTAAAGTATGTTAGATTTTATTAAGGTTCTATTCAATTTTACAAAAACCTGAGTTGAATGGAAAGCTTTTAAAATTAAACTCAAGGCCCAACTCCACCTGGCCTCCATTGTTGTGTGCTCCTCAATTCCTATTACATCACTGGGCTCTTTCATTGTATTACAGCTATATTTTGCTGAGGTTTCTTCTTTGGATACTAACTCATCTCTTATTTCAGGGCTTTAGCCAGTTCATTTGCTTTGAGCAGTTTGCTTCTAGAAATGATAGAGAGACTTCATCCCTGAACCAGTTACTATCTTGTCCTTTACCCTACTTTTTTAATTTTTCTTCAGAGAGCAAGGCACCATCTAACTATATATGTAATTATGTGTATCTATTTCTGTCTACTACTAGAAAAAGAATTGATGCATGCAAACTCCAGTGTTGATGAAGAATATTGACTATACCATAGACTCCCAATAGAATGAATGTTTACTCATGCAGTCTTAGAAGAAATACAACCAAAATGTACCTTAGAAATTAGGACGGTGTTTTAGTCATCTAATGCTGCTATATCAGAAATACCACAGGAGGATGGCTTTAACAAAGAAAAATTTATTCTGTCACTGTCTAGTAGGCTACAAGTCCAAATTCAGGTTGTCGGCTCCAGGGGAAGGCTTTCTCTCTCTGTCTGCTCTGGAGAAATGCCCTTGTCATCAATCTTCCCTTGGTCTGGGAGCATCTCAGTGCAGGAATCTCAGATCCAAAGGACATGCTCTGCTCCAGCACTCCTTTCTTGGTGGTATGAGGCCCCCATGTCTCTCTTCTCACTTCTCTTTTTTGTATCTCAAAAGAGATCCACTTAAGACACTACCTGATCTTATAGATTTCATCAACATAACTTCTGCTAATACTTTTTATTACATCATAGTGATAGGGTGTACAACACTTAGCGAAACCACATCAGATCGTAAAATGATAGGCAATCATAGAATCGGACAAGGGAATCATGACCTAGGCAAGTTGACAGATATTTTGGGGGGGACACGATTCAATCCATGACAGCTGGTGAGACTTCAAATTGCTGACTTTGGACATGTCATCAGGAAAAACCAATTGCTAGGAAAAGGTACCATGTTTGGTAAAGTAGAGAGCCAACCAAAATGGGGGAAACCCTCAGTGAGACGGAATAACCCAATAGCTGCAACAATGGACTCAAAATACCAAAGATCATGAAGATGTTACAGGACATGGCAATCTTTCATTTTATTATGCATAAAGTCACCGTAACTCGGAACCAACTTGATGGCAGCTAACAACAACTAGAATGCATATACTTTGACATCCTGCTTTGGTATCTGAAAAAAATATTTGTGTCCAGAAAGTATTTCTTGGATGAGTGAATGCAACTTGTGTAGATTAGATTATTAGTCACCAAATATTGACATTATTCCCCTGCTTGCCCCCCCACACACAGACCTACACTGTCTCCATGGGAGGAGTATATTTCCTGACCCATTGACACTAGTCTTGGCCATGTTACTTGGTTAATGCAATGTGGATATGAGTGTGAGTGTGGTGTTTCCCAGCCTAGTCTGTAAGAGACTTCTCCTCTGAAAGCTTGAAGTCCTACCATGAGATGAACTTGCCTCAAGTGTCTGCCGCCCCTTCAACTTGTCCAAGGAAATTAAGAGATGCATGGAAACAACCTGAACTCAAAACCTAGCTGATCTGTAGAGTTGCATGAAATACTTTTTATTACATGTCACTAAGATTTTGTGGTTGTCTTTTATGCATCATTATTGTAGTAAAATTCTGACTAATATCCCAACCCAGTGCCTTCGAGTCAATTCCATGACTAATATAGGAACATGATATGGAAGCCAAATACAGACCTAATGGTATATGAAGTATATGATTAATTCACTATACCTAGAAACAAGGGAAAGGGTTATCCTTGGTGCATCCTGAGTAGCGGGGTATTTCTCATCTCTTCCACATCAGGATTTGCCATATGACTTGCTGGGCAAATGGAATATGAGTGAAGTGAAAGATTCCGCATTCAAACAGAAGAATTAAGTGCCATTTACCTGGTTCCATCCATATTCCTATGCATTTGCCATGATAGTGACTAACATAAGAGCCGCTAACCAGAAATGAAATAGGAAAGATGATAATACAGAGCAGATTTGCACTTGACTCACACCCAAGAGGTATTATAAATGAGAAATATCCCCATATTTTAAGTCAATGGAACTTGTGGATTGTCAATCAACTAGGATAGAGTTCAAGCCCAGTTCCAAGGATATAACCCAACCATTTCACCAATAACAGTAATCCCATTTGTCGTGATTATTTCTGGAGCATGAATTAAACCAGATGTTGTCTAATTAGGTCAACTGTTTATTTATTCTAGAAGGGGTTCATGCACCTGTAATTATTATACAAGTTTGAACTCAGGTTTTTTTTTTTTTAACCCAGTTAACACAAATTTTAACTGATTTAGTGATAATGCAAAAAAAGTGCTGCTGCTGATGATAATGGTGATGATATACACCCGTCCCAACCCATATGTATTTTATATAATTAATACTGACAGGAGCTTGGGTGAAATTTTGACTTGCTCTACAAGCATGACTAGAAACCAGTGAGCTATCACAGGTGTCTCCTATGAACAATAGGCATATTGGTTTTGACAGACCCTAAACCAAAGATGTCCCTATAATAGCTGACTTGAATATCATATTTTTAATACCATTAGGTGACCATTTATATATTTTTATAACTGGTCCTTATTAATGGTAAGATAAACGGGACATTAATAGATTTGAATATCAGTATAACAACAGAGAACTGCAAAAAATTCAAGCCAGATTCAGAAGAGGGAGTGGAACCAGGGATATCATTGCTGATGTCAGATGGATCCTGGCTGAAAGCAGAGAATACCAGAAGGATGTTTACTTGTGTTTTACTGGCTATGCAAAGGCATTCGACTATATGTGTGGATCATAACAAATTATGGATAACATTGTGAAGAATGGGAATTCCAGAACACATAATTGTGTTATCAGGAATCTGTACATGGATCAAGAGGCAATTGTTCAGACAGAACATGGGGAGACTGAGTAGTTTACCGTGAAGAAAGGTGAATGTCAGGGTTTTGTCCTTTCACCATACCTATTCAATCTCTATGCTGAGCAAATAATCTGAGGAACTGGACTGTATGAAGAAGAATGAGGTATCAGAATTGGAGGAAGACTCATTACAGCCTGCATTATGCAGATGACACAACCTTGCTTGCTGAAAGTGAAGAGGATTTGAAGCATTTACTGAGGAAAATCAAAGACTACAGCCTTCATTATGGATTACACTTCAACACAAAAAAACAAAAATCCTCACAACTGGACCAATAAGCCAAACCACGATAAACAGAGAAAAGATTGAAGTTGTCAAGGATTTCATTTTACTTGGATCCACAATCAATACCATAGCAGCAGCAATCAAGAAATCAAAAGATGCTATTTCCAGAGGCAGAGCCAAGGTGGCAGAATAGACAGGCGCTTCCAGCGAGCTCTCTTTACAACAAACACCTGAAAAAAACAAGTGAAACAAGTATATTTATGACAAGCTAGGAGCCCTGAGTATCAAAGGCAAGCTTAGAAAAAGAACTGAGGGGCAGGGGGAGGAAGAGATGGTTCAGAAGTGGAGAGGAGTTACCAGACCTGAATCATGGGGAGCCCTTAGGCCCCATTCCCAGGAGCTGCAGTGGCGGGTTGGTACTAGTGTTCGGCCACAGTTTCCTCAGGGAGAAGCAGCCAGCCATACAGCCTACTCAGACCTCTGGAACCAGAGAAGAATGGCGCTCTCAGCAAAAGCTAATTACCTGCATATATTTCACTGCACCCCCCACTCTGCCCCCCCGCCCCCCCTACTCCCAAGATGGCTTCAGTGGCTGACTTCCCTGGGCCTGAGATAGGTCCTGTTGAGAGCCTAGACCTATCCTCATGGGCTTTGAGAAGGAATAAATTTGCAATTGGGGAAAAACATAATTTACCAGCTCCATTAACTGGGGAAGCTCAGGACAGAAGCAGCTCCTGATCAGACATAAACGGTCTGTGGACTTTGACAACCTTTCCCCTCTGCATGGACCTGTCTGGGCCTATTTCAGGAGAATAGGCCCCTGTTGGCAAACACTAACTATTTCAGCTGCGTGGTGGAGAGGTGGGTGTTTGATGTTTGACATTGCTTTGCCTATTAAACAGGGTCCTCACCTACCCATATCAGGGGCCTAAAGACAGATGGCTCCACTCAGGTCACCCAGCCACCCACAAAAGGGGTCCGAGGATAACTGGTACTTCTCAGTCCTTACAACCAAAAATATTGGGTGCCCGTGGTCTGTCTGAAGAACCCACCCAACTGTACACTCTAGGGAATAGGGGCACACTTTCCTCAGAGACACTTGGGGGATGATTCTCAGCCCCCTGCCTTGTTCAGAGTATGACCATCTGCTACAACCAGATACAGGTACCTGCACCAATCACCCCTGCCCCTCTAAGGGTGTGGGACACAGCCTGCACCACACACTTGATGATCAGCTACCTAGACACCTGAGCCGAATTCATACAAGAAAACTGAATGCACTCCTAGACTGATCTACCTGATAACAGCTCTAACCATCTGGTGAGAGGACATCTGAGCTCCAAAAGTGAAAATAATCAAGTTAGCTCACTCAAGCAACCATCTGGGCATATCAAAACAAAACAAAGCAAGAAGCTATGACACAGTAAGCAAACATAAAATAAACTAATGCAATAACTTATAGATGGCTCAAAAAAAACAGTCAATTTCATGTCACATAAAGAAACAGACCATAATTACCTCAACAAACTCTCAAAACAAAGAATCAAGGGATCTTCTGCATTCCTGGAATTACCAGAGGCAGAAAACAAAACATTAATATGCAGAACCTTTCAAGACATCAAGAAGGAAATAAGGCAATGTGCAGAACAAGCCAAGGAACATACAGATAAAGCAATTGAAAAAATTAAAAAGATTATTCAGGAACATAATGAAAAATTTCATAAGCTGGAAAAATCCATAGACAGACAGCAATCAGAAATTCTGAAAATTAACAATAAAATTAAAGAAATAGACAACTCAATAGAAAGCCAGAGAAGCAGATTTGAGCAAATGGAAGGCAGAATTTCTGAACTTGAAGATAAAGCACTTGGCACTCATATGTTTGAAGAAAAATCAGATAAAAGAATTTTTAAAAAATGAAGAAAGCTTAAGAATCATGGCAGACTGTATCAAGGGAAATAACCTACGAATGATTGGAGTATCAGAACAGGGAGGGATAACACAAAATACAGAGAAAATTGTTGAAGATTTTTTAGCAGAAAACTTCCTTGATATCATGAAAGAGGAGAAGATATCTATCCAAGATACTCATCTAACTGAACATGAGGCAGATGTCAAAAGAAAGTCTCCAAGACAGATTATACTTGAACTTGCCAAAACCAAAGATAAAGAAAGAATTTTAAGAGCAGCTAGGGATAAAGGAAAAGTCACCTAGAAAGGAGAGCCAATAAGAATAAGCTTGGACTACTAGGCAGAAACCACACAGGCAAGAAGGCAATGGGATGACATATAAAAAGTTGAAGGAAAAAATTGCCAGCCAAGAGTCATATATCCAGCAAAAATGTCTCTCAAATATAAAGGTGAAATTAAGACATTTCCAGGTAAACAGAAGTTTAGAGAATTCATAAACACCAATGCAAAACTACAAGAAACACTAAAGGGAGTTCTTTGGCTAGAAAATTGATAATATCAGGTATCAACCCAAGACTAGAACACTGGGCAGAGCAACCAGAAGTCAACCCAGATAGGGAAATCCAAAAAAACAAAGCAAGATTATTAAAAAAAAAAAACCCTCAAAACAGGGTAACAGCAATGTTATCATAGAAAAGAAGACAACATTAGAATAATAAAGAGGGAGTAAGAAATGTTATCATACACCTTCCATATGGAGTGGAAAATACGGCAATACAAAGAAATAAAAGTTACATTTAAATTTAGAAAAATAGGGGTAAATAATAAGGTAACCACAAAGGAGACAAGCTACCCTACTCATTAAAAAAAAAAAAAATAGAGACTCAGCAGAAACAAAATCAACAACAACAGATATGAGGAAAGGACAATATATAAAGAAAATCTACTCAGCACATAAAATCAAGTGAGAAAAAGAAACTGTCAATACACAAAAAAAGACATCAAAATGATAGCACTAAATTCACACCTATCCATAATTACTCTGAATGTAAATGGACTAAATGCACCAATAAAGAGTCAGAGAGTCTCAGACTGGATAAAGAAACACGATCTGTCTATATGCTGCCTACAAGAGACACACCTTAGACTTAGAGACACAAACTAAAACTCAAAGGATGGAAAAAAATATATCAAGCAAACAATAAGCAAAAAAGAGCAGGAGTAGCAATATTAATTTCTGACAAAATAGGCTTTAAAGTTAAATCCATCAGAAAAGATAAGGAAGGACACTATATAATGATTAAAGAGACAATACACCAAGAAGCTATAACCATATTAAATATTTACACACCCAATGACAGGGCTGCAAGATACATAAAACAAACTCTATCAGCATTGAATAGTGAGATAGATAGCTCCACAATAATACTGGGATACTTCAACACACCACTTTCGCTGAAGAACAGGGTATCCAGAAAGAAGCTCAGTAAAGACACGGAAGATCTAAATGCCACAATCAACTAACATGACCTCATAGACATATACAGAACACTCCACCCAACAGCAACCAACTAAACTTTCTTTTCTAGTGCACATGGAACATTCTATAGAATAGACCACATATTAGGTCATAAAGCAAGCCTTAGCAGAATCCAAAACACTGAAATATTACAAAGCATTTTCTCTGACCAGAAGACCATAAAAGTGGAACTCAATAACAGGAAAAGCAGGAAAAAGAAATCAAACACTAACTAAACAATACCCTGCTCAAAAAAGATTGGATTATAGAAGACATTAAAAAAAAAAATAAGGATGGAATAAAGAAATTCATAGAATCCAATAAGATGAAAACACTTCCTAACAGAACCCTTGGGACACAGCAAAAGCGGTGCTCAGAGGCCAATTTATATCAATAAATGCACACATACAAAAAGAAAAAATGGCCAAAATGAAAGAATTATCTCTACAACTTGAAGAAATAGAAACAGAGCAACAAAAAAAAAAAACTCACAGACACTAGAAGAAAACAAATAATAAAAATTAGAGCAGAACTAAATGAAATAGAAAACAGAAAAACAATTGAAAGAATTAATAAGACCAAAAGCTAGTTTTTTTGAAAAAAATCAACAAAATTGATAAACTACTGGCCAAACTGACAAAAGAAAAACAGGAGAGGAAGCAAATAACCCGAATAAGAAATGAGATGGGCGATATTACAACACACCCAACTGAAATTAAAAGAGTCATATCAGATTACTCTGAAAAATTGTACTCTAACAATTTGAAAACCTAGAAGAAATGGATGAATTCCTAGAAACACATTACCTACTTAAACTAACACAAACAGAGGTAGTACAACTAAATAGAGCCATAACAAAAGACGAAGCGAAAAGGGTAATCAAAAAACTGCCCCCCCCCCAAAAAAAAAAAGCTCTGGCCCGGACAGTTTCACTGAAGAGTTCTACCAAACTTTCAGAGAAGGGATAACACCACTACTACTACAGGTATTTCAGGGAACAGAAAAGGACAGAATACTCCCAAACTCATTCTATGAAGCCACCGTATCCCTGATACCAAAACCACATAAAGACATCACACACACACAAAAAATTACAGACCTATATCCCTCATGAACTTAGATGCCAAAATCCTCAACAAAACTCTAGCCAATAGAGTTCAACAACATATAAAAAAAAAATAATTCACCATGACCAAGTGGGATTCATACCACGTATACAGGAATGTTTCAACATTAGAAAAACCATTAATGTAATCCATCATATAAATAAAACAAAAGACAAGAATCACATGATTTCATCAATTGATGCAGAAAAGGCATTTGACAAAGTTCAACACCATTCATGACAAAAACTCTCAGCAAAATAGGAATACAAGGAAAATTCCTCAACATAATAAAGGGCATTGATACAAAACCGATAGCCAACATCATCCTAAATGGAGAGAGCCTGAAAGTATTCCCCTTGAGATAGGGAACCAGACAAGGATGCCCTTTATCACCACTCTTATTGAACACTGTGCTGGAGGTCCTACCCGTAGCAATTAGGCTAAATAAAGACATAAAGGGCATCCAGATTGGCAAGGAAAAAGTAAAAGTATCTCTATTTGCAGATGACATGATCTTATACACAGAAAACCCTAAGGAATCCTCCAGAAAACTACTGAAACTAATAGAAGAGTTCAGCAGAGTATCGGGATACAAGACAAACATACAAAAATCAGTTGGATTCCTCTACACCAAGAAAAAGAACATCGAAGAGGAAATCACCAAATCAATACCATTTACAATAGCCCCAAAGAAGATAAAATACTTAGGAATACATCTTACCAGAGATGTAAAATACCTAAACATAGAAAACTAGAAGACACTACTGCAAGAAACCAAAAGAGACCTACCTATGTGGAAAAACATACGTTGCTCATGGATAGGAAGACTTAACATTATAAAAATGTCTATTCTACCAAAGGCAATCTATAGATTTAATGCAATTCCGAGCCAAATTCCAACTTTTTAAAAATAATTTGTATTGTGCTTTAAGTGAAAGTTTACAAATCAAGTCAGTCTCTCACATATAAACTTATAATATCCGCCTTACTACACAATGAGACAGCCCGCTCCCTCCTTCCAGTCTCTTTTTTGGTGACCATTTTGTAAGCTTCTAACCGTCCCATCTTCCCTCCAAACAGGAGATGCCAACATAGTCTCAGGTGTCCACCTGATACAAGTAGCTCACTCCTCATCATCTCTCTCTCCAATCCATTGTCCAGTCCAATCCATGTCTAATGAGTCCAATGACATTTTTTAATGATAAGTAAAGCACTACTGGAAAAGAAGAATAAAGTGGGAGGCCTCACCCTACCTGATTTTAGAACATATTATAACATTTGGCCACAGTAGTCAAAACAGCCTGGTACTCCTACAACAACAGATTCATAGACCAATGGAACAGATTTGAGAATCCAGACATAAATCCATCCACATATGGGCAGTTGATATTTGACTAAGGCACCAAAACAGTTAAATAGGGAAAAGACAGTTTTTTTTTTTTTTTTTAACAAATGATGCTGGCATAACTGGATATCCATCTGCAAAAAAAATCAAACAAGACCCATACCTCACCCCATGCACAAAAACAAACTCAAAATGGATCAGAGACCTAAATATAAAATCTAAAATGATAAAGATCATGGAAGAAAAAATAGGGACACTGTTCGGAGCCCTAATACATGGCATAAAGAGTATATGAAACATTATTAATAATGCAGAAGAAAAACCAGGTAACTGGGAGCTCCTAAAAATCAAACACCTATGCTCATCCAAAGACTTCACCAAAAGAGTTAAAAGATTACCCAGACTGAGGAAAAGTTTTTAGGTATGACATTTCCAATCAGTGCCTGATCCCTAGAATCTACATGATACTGCAAAAATTCAACTACAAAAAGACAAATAACACAATTAAAAAATTGTCAAAAGATATGAACAGACACCTCACTAAAGAAGACATTCAGGTAGCTAACAGATACATGAGGAAATATTCATGGTCGTTAGCCATTAGAGAAATGCAGATCAAAACTACAATGACATTTCATCTCACTCCAACAAGGCTGGCATTAATCCAAAAAACACAAAACAAGAAATGTTGGGGAAGTTGTGGAGAGATTGGAACACTTACACACGGTTGGTGGGACTGTAAAATGGTACAACCACTTTTGAAATCAATTTGGTGTTTCCTTAAAAAGCTACAAATAGAACTACCATAAGATCCAGCAATCCCACTCCTTGGAATATATCCTAGAGAAATAAGAACTTTTACAGGAACAGATATATGCACCCTTCTGTTCATTGCAGCACTGTTTAGAATAGCAAAAAGATGGAAGCAACCAAGGTGCCCATCAATGAATGAATGAATAAATAAACTATGGTATATTCACATGACAGAATACTGCGCATTGATAAAGAACAGTGATGAATCTGTGAAACATTTCATAACATGGAGGAACCTGGAAGGCATTATGTTGAGTGAAATTAGTTACAACAGAATAAGTATTGTATAAGACCACTACTATAAGAACTAAGAAATAGTTTAAACAGAGAAGAAAATATTCTTTGATGGTTAAGAGAGATGGGAGGGAGAGAGGGAAGGAGAGGGATATTCACTAATTAGGTAGTAGATAAGAACTACTTTAGGTGATGGGAAAGACAACACACAATACAGGGGAGGTCAGCACAACTGGACTAAACCAAAAGCAAAGAAGTTTTCTGAATAAACTGAACGCTTCGAAAGCCAGAGTAGCCGGGGCAGGGGTTTGGGGACCATGGTTTCAAGGGAAATCTAAGTCAATTGGCATTATAAAATCTATTAAGAAAGCATTCTGCATCCCACTTTGGAGATTGGCATCTGGAGTCTTCGGCCCTAGCAAGCGGCCATCTAAGATGCATCAATTGGTCTCAGTCCACCTGGATCAAAGGAGAATGTAGAACACCAAGGACACAAGGTCATTAAGAGCCCAAGAGATAGAAAGGGCCACATAAACCAGAGACTACATCAGCCTGAGACCAGAAGAACTAGATGGTGCCCAGCTACAACTGATGACTGCCCTGACAGGGAACACAGAGAACCCCTGAGGGAGCAGGAGAGCAGTGGGATGCAGACTCCAAATTCTCGTAAAAAGACCAGACTTAATGGTCTGACTGAGACTAGAAGGACCCTGGTGGTCATGGCCCCCAGACCTTCTGTTGGCCCCGGACAGGAACCAACTCTTCAGACAGGGATTAGACTGGACAATAGGTTGGAGAGGGATGCTGGTGAGGAGTGAGCTTCTTGGATCAGGTGGGCACTTGAGACTGTGTTGGCATCTCCTGTCTGGAGGGAAGAGGAGAGGGTAGAGAGGGTTAGAAGCTGGAGGAATGGACATGAAAAGAGAGAGTGGAGGGAGGGAGTAGGCTGTCTCATTAGGGGAAGAGCAATTGGGAGTATGTAACAAGGTGTATATAAGTTTTTGTGTGAGAGACTGACTTGATTTGTAAACTTTCGCTTAAAGCACAACAAAAATTAAAAAAAAAAAAAAGAAAGAAATCAAAAGACGCATTGCATTGGGCAAATCTGCTGCAAAGGA
This sequence comes from Loxodonta africana, assembly GCF_030014295.1. Taxonomy (NCBI): domain Eukaryota; kingdom Metazoa; phylum Chordata; class Mammalia; order Proboscidea; family Elephantidae; genus Loxodonta; species Loxodonta africana. The sequence goes on from NW_026975023.1 coordinate 15,510, forward strand.
CTTCTTTAAAGTGTTGAAAAGCAAATATGTCACCTTGAAGACTAAGGTGTGCCTGACCCAAGGCATTGTGTTTTCAATCGCCCAATATGCATGTGAAAACTGAACAATGAATAAGGAAGACCAAAAAAGAATTGATGCCTTTGAATTGTGGCGTTGGCAAAGAATATTGAATGCACTGCCAAGAGAAGGAACAAATCTGTCTTGGAAGAAGTACAACCAGAATGCTCCTTAGAAGCAAGGATGGCGAGACTGTGTCTTACATACTTTGGACATGTTGTCAGGAAAGATCAGCTCCTGGAGAAGGACATCATGCTTGGTAAAGTACAGGATCAGCGGAAAAAAAGGAAGACCCTCAAAGAGAGAGATTGACACAGTGGGTGCGACAATGGGCTCCAGGATAGTAACGATTTTAAGAATGGTACAGGACCAGGCAGTGTTTTGTCCTGTGATACATAGGTTGGCTATGAGTCAGAACAGACTTGATGGCACCTAACAACAACAATCAATTTGAAAATGATACCTTCAGGTTTTTTTTACTCCAATTTACTGAACGCTCTGTAATTCTGGTTGACTCATAGTGCCACAGTATTTCAAATTTATTTTCCTAACTTTTTTCAGATTCTTCGAAATCATCCTACTGAGTGATTTGGATAACTTTTATATACAACTTCCATCAACCTAGTTGCATGGTACATTCAAATATTAACAAAAAAAAAAATTAGTCAACCCATTTATTTAAGTCTGATTAGAGCCACTTCATTTCTCACAAAAAGATTTAATAAATATCGAATTATTTTACAAATAGTTGTGTTGACATTTGTAAACATATTCCATTTTCTCATGCTGTACTTGAGTCATATTAAGCCCTGATATCCTCCTTCCTTTTGGGAATGTGAGAGTGGAGAGGCAATTAAGAATAATCCACAGCTGGATCCAGTCAGGCATCTCCTTTCCATGAACCCTTTCTTTATGATAAAAATCTCACGTGAGATGATTCTAGATGATGTAATTATCAAGGAAGAGTAAAATTCCCATGTTTCCATATGAGGTTTCATTTCACTGAGAATTAAGTTACCTTGATTAGTGTTTATTTTCCTCGTGTTTTTTTTTTCACACACAAGCAGTTGCACCTAGAAGATATTGCTTGTTTAAGATATTTCTGTTCATTTGTTTAACTTTAAGAGTCTTCTTTGGGACCCAGTCAAGACAGCCAAATTGCATTTGGTTCTTTTTCTGGTCTTTAGGAGCCAATGATGTAACCACCAGGAAGGTAAGTAGCTATAAAAATGAATGTTTCTGCACAAATGAGTTCAAATGCATGACTGCAGGACATCAGGAATGTTCTGGATGAAATATGATGAATATGTTGTTGCTTCTAAGATTTTGTGGAAACTCTGGTGACATAGTGGTTAAGTGCTATGGCTGCTAACCAAAGGGTCAGCAGTTTGAATCTGCCAGGCGCTCCTTGGAAACTCTATGGGGCAGTTCTACTCTGTCCTTTAGGGTCGCCATGAGTAGGAATCACCTCGACGGCACTGGGTTTGGTTTGGTTTTTTGGTTCTAAGATTTTGCAGGTAAGGATAAATTTTCTTAATCTTTTTATTCCCATAAATGATTGTCTAATCAAATATACATTATTCTATTTTAAACACCATTGTAGAAGCAACCTTCTCTATGTTCCTGCTATGAACATATTTTACATTTTGTTTGATTATTACTGTTCTAGTCCTACCCTTCTGAGAACCAATCCTTTTGAAATCCTCACCTGCTCTTCATATTAGGTTTCTAACTTACTCTTCTTACATTAATAACAAAATATTAATATCTATATTTATAAATTTATCACTTCAACATGACAGTTAAATTATCTAGCCTGATGTATGGATTCAATAGATAATAAGTAACATATTTATATTTTCTTACTATTTTAAATAACTTTCACATGCCATGTGAGGCAGGCAGTGCAGGAATTATCTATATTTTAATTTCAGGAAGGTAAATTGCTTACTTAGATGCATACCCCAATAGCATATAAACACTGAAATTCAACCTAGTGTTTGTGAATTCACAATGAAACTGAAAGGGAAACAAAAAGAGGTAGCATAGAAAGAAAGAAGAAGGGAAGGAAGGAAACGTATCTGAGCAAACTGTCTAGAAGCTTGGAGTGAGTAAAGAAGGCAGGTAGAAGAAATAGCAATATTTGTTAGTATTGGCTTTGTTTCATCCATTGTCAGAAGTAAGTTTCATACGTATGTATATATATATATACATATATATATATGTGTATATATATATATGTATATTCTTTCCAGATGAGGGTCATCATCCCATTTTGTGGGTGAGTAAATCAAGGCTACGGAAAGTAAAGAAGCATACTTAAAGTCATCAGCCAATTAAGGGCAGAGTGGAATTACAAATACAAATCTGCGTAATTAAAAAGCCAACATTGTATCAATGATATTTCCCTTAACGTTATAATGGCTCCCACTTTATACTTACAATGTAAGCATTGCTGGACAGTATAAAATACCTATTTGATTCCTGAGTTTCCTATACAAAAAAGTAATGATGAAAGTGGTGAGAAATTTAAAGTATTGAACACTACAAACACTCTGGGCTGTACCATACATAATACGACATGAACAATTGACTTCGTTCCCCAAAAGTAAAAGATAAGAAATATTAGACAGTAAAGATAATTTAAATCTATTAGCCAGCAAAACATGTGAAAATAGTAGCCCAACCACTCCTGACTGTCTACTGTGTTAGTATCATAATCACTATTCAGAGACTGATGCTGAGTTTGTGCCATTGAGAATGGGTGAAAACAGGGGCACCAACTGGTCTCAAAGGCATTTAAACCCCTACTGAGAACTGGAGCTAATCATTTGATCTTACTTATTTGGAAATTATTATAATTTTTGATCAATTTACATTTAAAATTTTAAACATTACATAATTCTCTTTGACATATTTCATGCACTAAATATATAGCTGGAATATAAGCTTATCAATTTATCTGACTTATTACAAGAAAGGAATCCTGGTGATGTAGCGGATTCCAATCTGGCTGCTAACCAAAAGGCCTACAGTTCAAATCCACCAGCCACTCCTTGGAAGCCCTTATGGGGCAGCTCTCCTCTGTCCTACAGAGTCGGTATGAGTTGGAATCAACTTGACAACAGGTTTGGTTTAGTTTTTTTTAACACAAGAAAAATCTAAATGTTAACATCATTTTTGGTGAATTTATATTTTGAAATTAAAAAGAAATGTATATATCTAAAAAAAGCATAGATAGATTGTAACCTGTTTTACAAATGTTGAAATTAAGTTTTATAGTCAGTAAGTATTGCCGATATACAGCTAGTCAATGAAGGAAGTAAAACCCAGGTAATTGAAACTTGATTCTAAATCCCATTCTGTCTCCACAAAAATGTAATTACTTTTTAATCATGCCTGAACTCTGAGTGGACAAGAATATAATAAAAGAAAAAAACAACAGCAAATAAAATGAAACACTGTTTTAAGTCTTAAGGTAGAGAAATAAGAAAGACATTTAAAAGTAAATAACAAGGCTTCAACAACAGGTAAAGAGCGCAATAAGGCAGTAAACATGTTGAGTCGACAATAGTGACCATAGTGCTATAAAAAAAAATATATATATATAGGATGTTAAAAAAAAAAAAAGACTTCACAGGGACACACAGTGATCAGTATCACATAAAATGGTGGTGGGACTAGAACTTGGGTTTACAGCACTGCGAAGATTTTCACAGCTATTTAGGAAGTGGTAAAGGGAAAAGTAATGCATTCAGAATGGGAAGAGTTGTGAGCAAAGCTATGTTTATGTAATGATTTAAGCATTTTTTCTACAGCATGGGACTTGTAAAATGATTTATTGCATTAAAATAATACTTGAATGACATGGACAACTAGTTTAATTCCAATAAATCAGAAATTGCAATACCTGCTAAAGGGAAAAGCTGCTGGATGCACATTTTGAAGCATCTTGCTATTTTATTTCGGTGTCAAGATGCTCCTCTCTTTTACATAACGCTGGTAACCTCTGCTGCACTTATTTTTTATTCTTTGTTTTCTGTTTGTATCTGTCATGACAATAGATATCTATTGACTTATTCTGCTGTTTAATGTGTTATTTGTTTTTGTCTTTTTTAACCATCCGAATTATTACATTAAACATTTACCTACAAGTACACCTATAGTTATGGAACATATTTGTTGTTGAAACTTTCATGTCAAAATATTTTTTGATTCAGTATTCTCTAGCCACAACAGTCCCTCCAACTCTTTAAACCATTGGAACATCACTTTATAATTTGAAATGTAATGTTATACACATTATTACACACCTGATTGTTGTCTTAAGCCACATAAAAAAAAAACATAGTGGTGAAAAATTTATATAGAGACGATGATTTGATGAAATAGTGGTTTGCCTAATAATAAAACTTAACATTTTTGTAAGATTTTTCACTGTAATTTTCAAGGAGAGATTTGGAGCCAATTCTTTTTTTTTTTTTTTTTATTAAGCTTCAAGTGAACATTTACCATTCCAATCAGTCTGTCACATGTAGCTTTACATACATCTTACTCCCTTCTCCCACTTGGTCTCCCCCTATTGAGTCAGCCCTTACAGTCTCTCGTTTTGTGCCAATTTTGCCATCTTCCCTCTCTCTCTATCTTCCCATCCCCCCTCCAGCCAAGAGTTGCCAACACACTCTCCCGTGTCCACCTGATTTAATTAGCTCACTCTTCATCAGTATCTCTCTCCCCGCCACTGACCAGTCCTTTTCATGCCTGATGATTTGTCTTCGGGGATGGTTCCTGTCCTGTGCCATCAGAAGTTCTGGGGAGCATTGTCTCTGGGATTCCTCTAGTCGCAATCATACCATTAGGTGTGGTCTTTTAATGAGAATTTGGGGTCTGCATCCCATTGGTCTCCTGCTCCCTCAGGAGTTGTCTGTTGTGTTCCCTGACAGGGCAGACATCGATTGTGGCCGGGCACCAACTAGTTCTTCTGGTCTCAGGATAATGTAGGTCTCTGGTTCAAGTGGCCCTTTCTGTCTCTTGGGTTCTTAGTTGTCGTGTGACCTTGGTGTTCTTCCTTTGCCTTTGCTCCCGGTGGGTTGAGACCAATTAATGTATTTTAGATGGCTGCTTGTTGGCATTTAGGACCCCAGGTGCCACAATTCAAAGTGGGATGCAGAGTGTTTTCATAATAGAATTGTTTTGCCCATTGACTTAGAAGTCCCCTCAAACCAAGTTCCCCAGACCCCAGCCCCTGCTTCGCTGACCTATGAAGCTTTCATTTTATCTCGGAAACCTCTTTACTTTTAATCCAGTCCAATTAGGCTGACCTTCCTTGTTTTGAGTGTTGTCTTTCCCTTCACCCAAAGCAGTTCCCATCTACAGATTGATCAATAAAAAGCCCTCTCCCTCCCTCCCTCCCTCCCTCCCCCCTTTGTAACCACAAAAGTATGTGTTCTTTTCCGTTTTTTCTATTTCTCAAGATCTTATAATAGTGGTCTTATACAATATTTGTCCTTTTGCAACTGACTCATTTCGCTCAGCATAATGCCTTCCAGATTCCTCCATGTTATGAAATGTTTCAGAGATTCGTCACTGTTCTTTATCGATGCATAGTATTCCATTGTGTGAATATACCACAATTTATTTACCCATTCATCCGTTGATGGACATCTTGGTTGCTTCCAGCTTTTTGCTATTGTAAACAGAGCTGCAATAAACATGGGTGTGCATATATCTGTTTGTGTGAAGGGTCTTGTATCTTTAGGGTATATTCCGAGGAGTGGGATTTCTGGGTTGTATGGTAGTTCTATTTCTAACTGTTTAAGATAACGCCAGATGGATTTCCAAAGTGGTTGTACCATTTGACAATCCCACCAGCAGTGTATGAGAGTTCCAGTCTCTCCGCAGCCTCTCCAACATTTATTATTTTGTGTTTTTTGAATTAATGCCAGTCTAGTTGGTGTCAGATGGAATCTCATCGTAGTTTTAATTTGCATTTCTCTAATGGCTAATGATCGAGAGCATTTTCTCATGTATCTGTTGGCTGCCTGAATATCTTCCTTAGTGAAATGTGTGTTCATATCCTTTGCCCACTTCTTGATTGGGTTGTTTGTCTTTTTGTGGTTGAGTTTTGACAGAGTCATGTAGATTTTAGAGATCAGGCGCTGGTCTGAGATGTCATAGCTGAATATTCTTTCCCAGTCTGTAGGTGGTCTTTTTACTCTTTTGGTAAAGTCTTTAGATGAGCATAGGTGTTTGATTTTTAGGAGCTCCCAGTTATCTGGTTTCTCTTCATCATTTTTGGTAATGTTTTGTATTCTGTTTATGCCCTGTATTAGGGCTCCTAGGGTAGATACTATTTTTTCTTCCATGATTTTTATCGTTTTAGTCTTTATGTTTAGGTCTTTGATCCACTTGGAGTTAGTTTTTGTGCATGGTGTGAGGTATGGGTCCTGTTTCATTCTTTTGCAAATGGATATCCAGGTATGCCAGCACCATTTGTTAAAAAGACTATTATTTCCCCAATTGACTGACACTGGTCCTTTGTCAAATATCAGCTGCTCATAAATGGATGGATTTATATCTGGATTCTCAATTCTGTTCCATTGGTCTATGTGCCTGTTGTTGTACCAGTACCAGGCTGTTTTGACTACTGTAGCTATATAATAGGTTCTGAAATCAGGTAGGGTGAGGCCTCCCACTTTCTTCTTCTTTTTCAGTAATGTTTTGCTTATCTGGGGATTCTTTCCTTTCCATATGAAATTAGTGATTTGTTTCTCTATTCCCTTAAAGTATGACATTGGTATTTGGATTGGAAGTGCGTTGTATGTATAAATGGCTTTTGGTAGAATAGACATTTTTACTATGTTAAGTCTTCCTATCCATGAGCAGGGTATGTTTTTCCATTTAAGTGTGTCCTTTTGAATTTCTTGTAGCAGAGTTTTATAGTTTTCTTTGTATAGGTCTTTTACATCCTTGGTAAGATTTATTCCTAAGTATTTTATCTTCTTGGGGGCTACTGTGAATGGTATTGATTTGGTTATTTCCTCTTCGGTGTTCTTTTTGTTGATGTAGAGGAATCCAAGTGATTTTTGTATGTTTATTTTATATCCTGAGACTCTTCCAAACTCTTCTATTAGTTTCAGTAGTTTTCTGGAGGATTTCTTAGGGTTTTCCATGTATACGATCATGTCATCTGCAAATAGTGATAGCTTTACTTCCTCCTTACCAATCTGGATACCCTTTATTTCTTTGTCTAGCCTAATTGCCCTGGCTAGGACTTCAAGTACGATGTTGAATAAGAGCGGTGATAAAGGGCATCCTTGTCTGGTTCCCGTTCTCAAGGGAAATGCTTTCAGGTCTCTCCATTTAGAGTGATATTGGCCGTTGGCTTTGCATAAATGCCCTTTATTATGTTGAGGAATTTTCCTTCAATTCCTATTTTGGTTAGAGTTTTTATCATAAATGGGTGTTGAACTTTGTCAAATGCCTTTTCTGCATCTATTGATAAGATCATGTGGTTTTTATCTTTTGTTTTGTTTATGTGATGGATTACATTAATGGTTTTTCTGATATTAAACCAGCCTTGCATACCTGGTATAAATCCCACTTGATCAGGGTGTATTATTTTTTTGATGTGTTGTTGGATTCTATTGGCTAGAATTTTGTTAAGGATTTTTGCATCTATGTTCATGAGGGATATAGGTCTAAAATTTTCTTTTTTTGTAATGTCTTTACCTGGTTTTGGTATCAGGGAGATGGTAGCTTCATAGAATGAGTTGGGTAGTATTCCGTCTTTTTCTATACTTTGAAATACCTTCAATAGTAATGGTGTTAAGTCTTCTCTGAAAGTTTGGTAGAACTCTGCAGTGAAGCCATCTGGGCCAGGACTTTTTTTTGTTGGGAGTTTTTTGATTACCGTTTCAATCTCTTTTTTTGTTATGGGTCTATTTAGTTGTTCTACTTCTGAATGTGTTAGTTTAGGTAAGTAGTATTGTTCTAAGAATTTATCCATTTCTTCTAGGTTTTCAAATTTGTTAGAGTACAGTTTTATGTAGTAATCTGATATGATTCTTTTGATTTCATTTGATTCTGTTGTGATGTGGTCCTTCTCGTTTCTTATTCGGGTTATTAGTTTCCTTTCCTGTTTTTCTTTAGTCAGTTTAGCCAATGGTTTATCAATTTTGTTAATTTTTTCAAAGAACCAGCTTTTGGCTTTGTTAATTCTTTCAATTGTTTTTCTGTTCTCTAATTCATTTAGTTCAGCTCTAATTTTTATTATTTGTTTTCTTCGGGTGCCTGATGGATTCTTTTGTTGCTCACTTTCTATTTGTTCAAGTTGTAGGGACAGTTCTCTGATTTTGGCTCTTTCTTCTTTTTGTATGTGTGCATTTATCGATATAAATTGGCCTCTGAGCACTGCTTTTGCTGTGTCCCAGAGCTTTTGATAGGAAGTATTTTCATTCTCGTTGATTTCTAAGAATTTCCTTATTCCCTCCTTGATGTCTTCTATAACCCAGTCTTTTTTCAGGAGGGTATTGTTCATTTTCCAAGTATTTGATTTCTTTTCCCTAGTTTTTCTGTTATTGATTTCTAGCTTCATTGCCTTGTGGTCTGAGAAGATGCTTTGTAATATTTTGATGTTTTGGATTCTGGAAAGATTTGTTTTATGCCCTAATATGTGGTCTATTCTAGAGAATGTTCCATGTGCGCTAGAAAAAAAAGTATATTTTGCAGCAGTTGGGTGGAGAGTTCTGTATAAGTCAATGAGGTCAAGTTGGTTGATTGTTGTAAGTAGGTCTTCCGTGTCTCTGTTGAGCTTCTTACTGGATGTCCTGTCCTTCTCCGAAAGTGGTGTGTTGAAGTCTCCTACTATATATGTGGAGGTGTCTATCTCACTTTTCAATTCTGTTAAAATTTGATTTATGTATCTTGCAGCCCTGTCATTAGGTGCGTAAATATTTAATATGGTTATGTCTTCCTGATCAATTGTCCCTTTTATCATTATATAGTGTCCTTCTTTATCCTTTGTGGCGGATTTAAATCTAAAGTCTATTTTGTCAGAAATTAATATTGCTACTCCTCTTCTTTTTTGCTTATTGTTTGCTTGATATATTTTTTTCCATCCTTTGAGTTTTAGTTTGTTTGTGTCTCTAAGTCTAAGGTGTGTCTCTTGTAGGCAGCATATAGATGGATCGTGTTTTTTTATCCGGTCCGTGACTCTCTGTCTCTTTATTGGTGCATTTAGTCCATTTACATTCAGCGTAATTATAGATAAGTAAGTTTTTAGTGCTGTCATTTTGATGCCTTTTCATGTGTGTTGTTGGCCATTTCATTTTTCCACATGCTTTTTTTTGCTGAGACGTTTTTCTTAGTAGCTTGTGAGATCCTCATTTTCATAACGTTTAACTTTGTGTTTATTGAGTCGTTACGTTTTTCTTGGCTTTTTTCTTGAGTTATGGAATTGATATTCCTTTTTGTGGTTACCTTTTTATTTACTCCTATTTTTCTAAGTAAAAACCTAACTTGTATCCTTCTATTTCGCCTTGTATCACTCTCCATCTGGCAGTTCAATGCCTCCTATATTTCGTCCCTCTTTTTGATTATTTTGATCGTTTATCTATTGATTTCCATGATTTACTGTTGTGTGTATTATTTTGTTTATTTATTTATTTTTTAGAATTAGTCTTAATTTGTTTGTTTTTGTGCTTTCCCTGTTTGAGTTGCGTTGATATCAGGACGTTCTGTTTTGTGACCTTGTATTGCGCTGGTACCTGATATTATTGGTCATCCGGCCAAACAATCTCCTTTAGCATTTCTTGCAGTCTTGGTTTAGTTTTTGCAAATTCTCTAAACTTGTGTTTATCTGTAAATATCTTAATTTCTCCTTCATATTTCAGAGAGAGTTTTGCTGGATATATGATCCTTGGTTGGCAGTTTTTCTCGTTCAGTGCTCTGTATATGTCGTCCCATTCCCTTCTTGCCTGCATGGTTTCTGCTGAGTAGTCTGAACTTATTCTTATTGATTCTCCCTTGAAGGAAACCTTTCTTTTCTCCCTGGCTGCTTTTAAAATTTTCTGTTTGTCTTTGGTTTTGGCAAGTTTGATGATGATATGTCTTGGTGTTTTTCTTTTTGGATCAGTCTTAAATGGGGTTCGATGAGCATCTTGGATAGATATCCTTTCGTCTTTCATGATGTCAGGGAAGTTTTGTGTCAGGAGTTCTTCAACTATTTTCTCTGTGTTTTCTGTCCCCCCTCCCTGTTCTGGGACTCCAATCACTCGCAAGTTATCCTTCTTGATAGAGTCCCACATGATTCTTAGGGTTTCTTCATTTTTTTTAATTCTTTTATCTGATTTTTTTTCAGCTATGTTGGTGTTGTTTCCCTGGTCCTCCAGAAGTCCCAGTCTACATTCTAATTGCTCGAGTCTGCTCCTCTGACTTTCTATTGCGTTGTCAAATTCTGTAATTTTATTGTTAATCTTTTGGATTTCTACATGCTGTCCCTCTATGGATTCTTGCAACTTGTTAATTTTTCCACTATGTTGTTGAATAATCTTTTTGAGTTCTTCAACAGTTTTATCAGTGTGTTCCTTGGCTTTTTCTGCATTTATCCTAATTTCATTTGTGATATCTTTAAGCATTCTGTAAATTAGTTTTTTATATTCTGTATCTGATAATTCCAGGATTGTATCTTCATTTGGGAAAGATTTTGATTCTTTTGTTTGGGGGGTTGGAGAAGCTGTCATGGTCTGTTTTTTTATGTGGTTTGATATGGACTGCTGTCTCCGAGCCATCACTGGGAAACTAGATTTTCCAAGTAGTCAGCTGGTGCGCTGGCTCCTAGTTCTGAAAACAGTCGCTGTCTGCCCGTATTTGTTCGTTTTCCGTCTCTAATTCTGTGCTTGTTGTTCAGAGTTCGTAGATTGTTATGTATGTGATCGATTCCCTTGTTTTTCCGAGTCTTTGTTGCAAGAGGGATCCGCGGTAGCGTCCACCTAGTCCGCCATCTTGGCCACCTTGGAGCCAATTCTTGAACAATGCTCTTGGCAGGCTGAAGAATTTTTACCTTAATAGAAGGTGAAGAGCACTTGCAAATATTGAGACAAAGCTGTCTTTCTTCCTGTGCTGAGATGAAGGTCCATGTTGCTGTATGGAACTGCATCAGGTAGAGAATTTCTAAAGGGAGCCAAGACCCACTATGCAATTTCTTCATCCTTAGAGTTAAATAACCATAAGAATATTTCCTGTACTTCAATTTATTCTTGAACATTGAATGACTGGTCAAAAAAATGAATGATATTGGCTAATATTTGTGAGAAACCTACGTGTAGAATGTTCATTATATGTACACAGAACTCTGGGTATATGGAGCAAGAAAAATATCTACAAAAAATATGAATTAATTAAGAGAATTAGATTCCGGAAACCAACAGAGAACCAATATGCACTTATGTCTTTAGTGATGTTCAATATCCAATGCCTTTATTTTTAACTGACTTGCTTACAGAGCTGTGTTTTGTTCTAGAGATCGGTGTTATGAAGGCAAGTGGCACTTGCTGAGGCACCGCAAATGCAGTCAGTGTGATTATGTGTATTCAACTGGGGATCCGTCACCAACACTGTTGGGAAACTACTGGTAAGTAAGCACTTTTATTCAACCTATTTCTGACTAAAAGAGCCAGTCCCGAAAATATACTAAAAGGTGGATGTCATGGATTGTATTATGTCCCCCCCCCGAAAAATGTGTGTATCAAGTTGGTTAGGCCATGATTCCCAGAGTTCTGTAGTTGTCCTCCATTTTGTGATTGTAATTTTATGTTAAAGAGGATTAGGGTGGGATTGTAACAAAAACATTACTAACAATGTACAAGCACCCGAAGAGAAATTAGGTAACTCCTAAAAGTCAGACACTTATGCTCATCCAAAGTCTTCACCAGGAGAGTAAACTGATTACCTACAGACTGGGAAACAGTTTTTAGCTATAACATTTCTGATCAGCATCTGATCTCTAAAATCTACATGATATTGCAAAAACTCAATAACAAAAAGACAAATAATCCATTTTAAAAATGGGCAAAGGATAGGAACAGGCGCTTCAACGAAGAAGACATTCAGGCAGGTAACAGATACATGAGGAAATGCTCACAATCATTAGCCATTAGAGAAATGTAAATCAAAACTACAATGAGATACCATCTCACTCCAGCAAGGCTGCCATTAATCCCAAATCACAAAATAATAAATGTTCGAGAGGTTGTAGAGAGACTGGAACACTTATTCACTGCTGGTGGGAATTTAAAATGGTGCAGCCACTTTGGAAATCAATCTGGCACTTCCTTAAAAAGCTAGCAATAGAACTACCATAGAATATGGCAATCCCACTCCTTGGAATATATCTTAGAGAAATAAGAGCCTTTATATGAACAGATATATGCACAACCATGTTCATTGCAGCACTGTTTACAATAGCAGACAGATGGAATTAACCAAGGTGCCCATCAACAGATGAATGGATAAATAAATTTTGGTACATTCACACGATGGAATACTTCACATAGATTAAGAACAATGATGAATCCGTGAAATATTTCATAGCTTGGAGGAATCTGGAGGGCATTATGCTGAGTGAAATTAGTCAGTTGCAAAAGGACGAATATTGTATGAGACCACTATTATAAGAACTCAAGAAATAGTTTAAACAGAGAAGAAAATACTCTTTGATGGTTATGAGGGTGGGGAGAAAGGGAGGGAGAAGGATATTCGCAAATTAGATAGTAGACAAGAACTATTTTAGGTGAAGGGAAAGACAACATACAATAAAGGAGAGGTCAGCATAACTGGACTAAACCAAAAGCAGTTTCCTGAATAAACCAAAAGCTCCAAAGGCCAGAGTAGCAGGGGCAACAGTTGGGGGACCATGTTTTCAGGGGACATCTAGCTCAATTGGCATAACAAAATCTATTAAGAAAACATTCTGCATCCCACTTTGGTGAGTGGCGTCTGCAGTCTTAAAAACACTATCAAGCAGCCATCTAAGATGCATCAATTGGTCTCAACCCACCTGGAACAAAGGAGAATGAAGAACACCAAAGATACAAGGTAATTATGAGTCCAAAAGACAGAAATGGCCACGTAAATCCAAGACTACATCAGCCTGAGACCGGAAGAACTAGATGGTGTCCGTCTACAACTGAAGACTGCCCCGACAGGGAACGAAACAGAGCATCCCTGACGGAGCACGAGAGCAGTGAGATGCAGACCTCAAAGTCCCATAAAAAAATCAGACTTAATGATCTGACTGACATTAGAGGAACCCTGGAGGTCACGGTCCCCAGACCTTCTGTTGGCCCAAGACTGGAACCATTCCCAAAGCCAACTCTTCAGAGAGGGATTGGACTGGATTATAGGATAGAAAATGATAGTGGTGAGGAGTGACCTTCTGGTCTCAAATGGACACATGAGACTATGTTGGCAGCTCCCGTTTGGAGGGGAGATGAGAAGGCAGAGGGGGACAGAAAGTGGCTGAATGGACACGGGGAATACAGGGCTGAGAGAAGGAGTGTGCTGTCTCATTAGTGGGAGAGGAACTAGGAGCACATAGCAAGCTGTATACAAATTTTTGTATGAGAGACTGACTTGATTTGTAAAGTTTCACTTAAAGCACACACACAAAAGATGGAAAGAATACACAGAGTCACAGCACCAAAAGAAATGGTCGACTTTCAGTCGTTTCATGAGGTGGCATATGATGAAGAACTGGTAGTAGTGAAGCAAGAAGTCCAAGCTACACTGAAGGCACTGGCGAAAAACAAGGCTCCAGGAGCTGACAGAATACCCACTGAGTTGGTTCAACAAACAGATGCAGCACTGTTCATGCCCACTCCACTATGCAAAGAAATTTGGAAGCTAGCTACGTGGCCAACAGGCTGCAAGAGATGCACGTTTGTATCCATTCCAAAGAAAAGCGATCCAACAGACTGTGGAAGTTATCAAATGTAAGTGTTAGTATTAGTAAATATGGTAAACAAACAAAGAAACTCTATCTATTCTACAGTGAATATGACATTCTATCCCCAGGAGATCTAGTGAGTTTATGATGTTGTTGTTAGGTGCTGTTGGGTCAGTTCCAACACATAGCGACCCTGTGTACAACAGAACGGAACAGTGCCCAGCCCTGGGCCTTTCTCATTGCTATGTCTGAGCCCTCTGTTGCAGCCACCGTCTCAATCTGTCTCATTGAGGATCTTTGTCTTTTTCACTGACCCTCTACTTTACCAAGCACGATGTCTTTTTCCAGGGACTGATCCCTCCTGATAATATGTCCAGAGTACGTGAGACCAAGTCTTGCCACCCACCTTTCTAAGGAGCATTCTGGCTGTACTTCTTCCAAGACAGGTGTGTTCATTCTTCTAGCAGTCCATGGTATATTCATTATTCTTCACCAACAACATAATTCAAGTTTCAGTTCTTTTGCCTTCCTTATTCATTGTCCAGCTTTAGCTGCACATGAGGCGACTGAAAATATCATGGCTTGGTTCAGGCACACCTTAGTCCTCAAAGTGACATCTTCGATTTTTAACACTTTAAAGAGGTCTTTTGTAGCAGATTTGCCCAATAAAATATTTCGTTTGATTTCTTGACGGCTGCTTCCATGGGTGTTGATTGTGGATCCAAGTAAAATGAAATCCTTGACGACTTCAGTATTTTGTCTGTTTACTGTGATTTTTTTATTGTTCCAGTTGTGAGGATTTTTGTTTTCTTTATGTTGAAGTGTAATCCATACTGAAGGCTGAAGTCTTTGATCCTCATCAGTAAGTGCTTCAAGTCCTCTTCACTTTCAGTAAGCAAGGTTGTGTCATCTGCATGTCTAGGCTGTTAATGAGTCTTCCTCCAATCCTGATGCCCCTTCTTCTTCATATAATACAGCTTCTTGGACTGTATGGATTATATGTTTTTTTTAAGACACTGAGTTTTTGGTAATTTACTATGGCAGCCCTAGAAAATGAATACAGAGCCCTTCACCAAGAACAAGTCAAGTTAGCACCAAAAATGCTCCTGTAAGGGTAGCCGCATAGGATGAGACATGGCAGTTTTAAAAAGTATGAAGTAAAACTCTCAGCTTTGACAGAGAAAGGGCTCCTCTAAGACTAAGTTCATTGCTGTTGAGTCGATTCTATCTCATAGCGACCCTAAAGGACAGAGTAGAATTGACCCATAGGGTTTCCAAGGAGTGGCTGGTAGATTTGAACTGCTTGAATAAGTATTGTGAAAAAATACAACCCTGACACACAACTTTTCTGAGCTTAGTATTAAAACAAAACAAAAAAGTCACTGTTGAGTGGATTCTGACTCATAGGGACCCTATAGGACAGAGTAGAGCTTCCCCACAGGGTTTCCAAGGAGCGACTGGTAGATTCAAACTGCAGACCTTTTGGTAGCACCCAAATGCATAATCATCGCACCACCAGTGGCTTTCAAATCAGCTATAGGCTGATGATCTCCAAATTCTTAGAACCCAGAAAACTACTCTACCTCTGAGTGGTATCCACAGCTGGGAACTGTTCTCCACACTTGGATGACCTCAGACATGCAAATCTAACATGTCCAGAAAAAATCTTTTGGTCATTTTCTCAAGTTTGTTCCTCCATGGTTTTTCCACATGGTAGAGAATGGCTCTGGTGACCATGCACTCATGGTAGCCTGAATTCTAGAAGACACCTTTGATTCTCCGTTCCCCTCATCCCATACTTCTAATCCACCAGCAATTCTTGGCAGCTCAAGCTCCAAAGTACACCTCAAGCCTACTCCCACCTGCACTACCACCATCACTCCTCACCCTGACCACTGCAGAAGCATCCTCACCAGTCCTCTGTATTTGCTGTCTTCAAGTTCTCCTGGGCTACAGTTAATTCCTGGGACACGTTCTTTCTCAAGACCATTGAACCATAGAAGGAGAAGGGCATTTAGTTGTATGCTACCTCCTCCGCTTGAGCTGCATGTCCCTCAGAAATCACTTTTCACTGTCCACTCTATAATGTCTCTATTCCAATTTCCTGTCTTTGGCCGCACTGCTTTGATAGCGTGCATGCATGTGTGCTTCAGGGGTCATGTAGACAGCTGCTTGGAGGAATTTTTCTTAGTACAATCATGGTTGTGTGCCATCAAGAGATTCTGACTCATATCAACCCTGTATGACAACTTAGAACTGCCTCACAAGGTTTCCTAGGTTGCAGTCTTTATGGCACAGCCCTGGTGGCCCCGTGGTTAAGAGCTTGGCCGCTAACCAAAGGGTGGACAGTTCGAATCTACCAGTTGGTTCTTTGCAGAAAGACATGGCAGTCTGCTTCTGTAAAGACTTATAGTCTTAGAAACCCTGTGGGGCAGTTCTGCTCTGCCCTATAGGGTCACTATGAGTCAGAATTGATTCAACAGCAACTGGTTTGGATTTTGTTTGGTTAGAATCTTTATGGGAGCCCATCTCCAGATCTTTTCAACCCTTGAGCTGGTGGGTTCCAACGGCCCACCTTTCAGTTACCCAAGCACTTAACCGTTGCACCTCCAATACTTAACTCTGCACGCGAGAGGGCCCTCTCCTGACGTCTCCCGTCTCCTCACCCCGCACACCTTGGCGTTGTCCTTGCTTCTAGACCCCACCCTCCCCTCTGGAGGCCCAACCCCCCCACGCCCGCCCCCGACCCGGGCCGCTGGGTGGGCCGGCAGCCATGCTCCACGCCGTGCAGCCAGTTACTCCTGGAAGCGCTGGGACAGGTGGGGAGGGGCCCGGGCCGGATGCCGCGCCTTAGAGAGGATGCTGTTCATGCTGCTTTCCCTGCCGTGTTCTCTGAAAGGTATGAAACTCCGACACCTGGCTGGAGGGACCTGCTCCCAGACTGAACAAGCCCGACCCCTTGAAGGTGTGGAGGGAAGGCGCCAGGAGGGCGGGTCCCAGTCCCAGCATCCCGTGGGCTCCAGAGGTTGGAGAGTCTGGACGTTGGGTTAGCAGCTTGCGTTGCGCCCTCCAGCGTACCCCATCCTGAGTGATCCCCAGGGGCGGACGCGGCACAGGGGCGGGCGGACGCAGCCACTCTAGGGGCTGCGAGAGGGAGCCTCTGGCCCGGAAGACACAGCTGGTCTGCGAAATTTGCATCCCAATGGATTTGCGGCGGGGGGGGGGTCCAGCCGCGGGATCCAGCTGCGGAGTGCCCTCGGGCCTGGGGGCTTGAAGGGCTTGGGGAGAAAGGCCGTGTCCAGGGCTGCGCCCAGGTCCCTACTCTGCCCGGGACGGGTTTGCGGGCCAAGCTGGGGAATGGGCGCCTGCCCCCCCACCTGCTCCCTGTGGCGGGGGGGAAACCAAGGCCCAGAGTTCGCCCGGGGGGGTGAGATTCCAGACTGAGGGCGGGGCACTCGCCCCCATTCCTCCTCCCACCCCCACCAGACTCCGTAGGGTGCCACGGACAGGGGAGAGAGGGATCCCCCGCCCAAGGCCCTGCTGCCCCTTACTGTTTTGGGCGCTGTGCCTGGGAGGCTGAGGCACCCCGCACCCTCGCCCGCGCCCGGCTGGTCTACTCTCGGGGCTGGGGTGTCCGAGCGGCCCCACCGGGAAAGGAAGGGGTCCTGGGAATCTGTGGAGCAGCGCGGGGATCCTACTCCTTGTGGATGCAGGGATTCAGTGTCTGTTAACAGTGTGGATGCCAGGTCCCGCTCCCCCTCTGGGTGGCGGGGGTAGGGGTAGCAGGAAGGGGTCCTGAGCAACCATGTTGTTTGTTAACTTAAACGTTTGTGCAGCGCTGTGTACCGGTCACTGTGGACGCGGTCTCTGGTGCTGAGGGGATTTGAGGGTTCCTCACACTGGCGGGATTTGGAGCCTCTACCCTGGTGGCAGTAGGTTTAGTGGGTTACCCTGGTGGCGTAGTGGTTACGTGCTAAGGCTGCTAGCCAAAAGGTTGGCAGTTTGAATCCACCAGGCGCTCCTTGGAAACTGTGGGGCAGTTCTACTCTGTCCTATAGCGTCGCTATGAGTCAGAATTGACTCGATGGTAACGGGTGTGTTTTGTTTTTTTTTTTAGGTTGGAGATTAGGTGTCTCTCAGGCTGACATTTGAAGGTCTGGAGCTGACGGTTTATGAGGGTTTCTAAGGGTTTTAAGCGCTCCGGCCATGGGCACCAACCCGATCTTCCAGCACCTGAGGACGGACCGCCCCCCCCCGCCGGGGGATTGGCTGCTCTGGGACCCCGAGCCCAGAGGGCGGTGAGAAGCTGACAAACGTGAGTGATGTCCTGCAGGCTCCAGTTGGCGGGGCAGCCCTGCTCACATGGTCTCAATACCGGCAATCGGGCAGTCGGCTTCGTGCCTGGGGGTGGTTTCCGAATGTTCCCTCGTGTACCCCCACCCGTGCGGGGCGACAACTCTCCCCTGGGCGGGGACCTAGTAGAGGCCTGCAGGGCATCAGGGTATGGAGGGGCAGAGCTTGGGCAGGGAGGGCGCGACCCTGCAGGTTCCTCTACGTGACCACGGCGGGGGGGTGCGGGTTGTGAAGGCTGGGCCTGGTAGAGGACCCACTAGGTCGCGCAGAAGGAGTGGGTTAGGATAATCATAGCATTAATGGGAGTATTGAGAGAGCGCCCTGGGGTGTTGGGTCCCTCGGGAAGAAAAGCTTCTGCTGTCGCCACTGCAGCGGTACCCAGGTCGTCCTGGCTTAGGTCCAGGAGGTTCCCATGCTCGGAGGGTCTGGTGGGCAGAACAGAACCGGCGGTGCACGCGCCCTCTCGCGGCCTTGCACCAAATCGCTGAAGTTCAGTGTCAGGCGATTCTAAGCCATGGTTTTGGAACTGAATAGTGAAGCAGAGCAAATGATGCAGTGCCTTGATGGGACCGGTGGAGACAACAAGAAGCAAAGCACAGCTCAAACTTCAAAATTCCACTGAGTGTTAGTAGGATTTGGAGGAAGAAAATAGACGGAGAGTTGAGAGGCCCAGAGATGCAGAAGGGTTAGAGGATTAGGGTTAGGGGTTAGGGTTTGGTGTTAAGGGTCCAGGTTTGGGGGTTAGAGGTTTGGGAGTTAGGTTTAGGGGTATAGGTTTTAGGTGGTTGGGGGTTGGGGTTAGGGCTGGGGTTACTAGGCTCGGGCACAAGTGGTTTAGGGTTAGGGTTAGAGTGAGGCTGAGGTTGATTCCCCAGTCTTGTGTACCGTCTTTCCTTTGCCAGAGTTACCACCGATCTGTTGTTTGGTTGGAAACCCTGGTGGCGTAGTGGTTAAGAGCCACCGGTGCTAACCAAAGGTCTGCAGTTCGAATCCACCAGGCACTCCTTGCAAACTCTATGGGGCAGTTCTAATCTGTCCTGTAGGGTCGCTATGAGCTGGAATTGACTCGACAGCAGTGGGTTTGGTTTTTTTGGTTATTGTTTAGTTGGCTTTTCTCTACCCGCTCTTCGTCTCCCTGGTGAACATCAAGGATTGTTTCTGTGTGTAAATGTTTTCAGGAGTTTTTATGATAGTGGTCTCTTACTGTATATGTCGTTTTGTGATTGACTTAGTGTGATGCGCCCCAGATTCATCCATGGTGTGAGATGTTTCGGAGATTCATCATTGGTCTTTATTGTCGTGTAGTGTTCCACTGTGTGTATGTACCGTAGTTTGTTTATCCATTCCTCTGTGGACGAGCACTTAGGTTGTTTCCATCTTTTTGCTACTGTGAATAATCTTGCAGTGAACACGGGTGTGCATATGTTTATTCCTGTGACTGCGCATGGAAACCCTGGTGGCTAGTGGTTAAGTGCTATGGCTGCTAACAAAAAGGGTTAGGGTTTGGGCTTAGGGATGTTAGGGTTAGGGTTGTTAGAGTTAGGGTCATTAGGGTTTGGGGTTAGAGTTTAGGGTTAGGGTTTTTTGGTTGGGGTTAGGTGTCAGGGTTAGGTTTAGGGTTTGAGGTTAGAGTTTGGAGTTACAGGTTAGGTGTTAGGGGTTGCAGTTTGGGGTTTAGGGTTTTGGGGTTTAGTCGTTAGGGTTTGGGTTAGGTTTTAGGGGTTAGGGTTTAGGTTTAGGGTTGGGGTTGGTGTTGGGTTTGTTTGGGATATGTGGTTTGGGGTTAGAGGGTGGGTGTTAGAGGGTTGGGGTCTAGAGGGTTGGGGGTTAGAGATTGAGGGAGTTAGAGGGTGAGGGGTTAGAGGGTGAGGGGGTTAGAAGTTGAGAAGATTATAGAGTGAGGGAGTGAGAAGGTGAGGGTGTGAGGGGGTGAAGGTTAGGGTTTAGGGTTAGAGGGTTTAGGCTTAGGGTTCAGAAGCTTGGGGTTAGGGGGTTTGGGTTTCAGGGTTCAGAGGTTGGGGTTGGTGTTGTGGTTAGGGTTAGAGAGTTAGGGTTAGAGGGTTAGGGTTAGAGGATTAGGGTTAGGGGTTAGGGCTAGGGCTTAGGGGTTCAGGTTTAGGGGTTTGGGATGGGTTTGGGGTAAGGTTTTAGGGTTTAGGATTAGAGGGTTAGGCTTAGGGCTTAGAGTTTAGGGTTTTAGGACTTAGGGTTTAGGGCTTAGGGCTTAGAGCCTAGGGTTTAGGGCTTAAGGTTTAAGGCTTAGAGTGAGCGTTAAGGCTGGGGGCTGGGGTTAGGGTTTAGGGTATTAGGGTTAGAGGGTTAGACGGTTTAGTGTTTAAGTTTAGGGTTTAGGGGTTAGGGGTTGGGGTTAAGGGTGTTAGTGTTTAGGGTTTTGGCGTTTAGGGTGTTAGGGTTAAATGTGTTAGGGCTAAGGGTGTTAGGGTTTTGCGTGTTAGGGTTTTAAGTGTTATGGTTTAGGGTTTAGAGTTAAGTGATAGGGTTAGGCTTAGGCTCATTCTTAGGTTTAGGGCTAGGGATTTGAGGTTTAGGGTTTGGGGTTTGGGGTTAGGTTTGGAGGTTGGGGTTAGGATTAGGGCTAGGGTTAGAGGGTTAGCGTTAGAGGTTAGAGTTAGAGGGTTAGGGTTTCGGATTAGGGTTTCACGTTAGCGTTAGAGGGTTAGGGTTCGAGGGTTAGGGTTAGGGTCATTAGGGTTAGGGTGGTTAGGGGTTAGGGTTAGGTGTTAGGGTTTAGGGTTTACGGTTAGGTTTAGGGTTTGGGATTTGAAGTTTGGGTTTAGGGTTTGAGGCTTAGAGTATAGGGTTTAGTGTGTAGGGTTTTGATGTGTAGTGTTTTGGGGTGTAGGTGTTTAGGTTGTAGAGTTTAGGGTATAGGGGTTAGGGTTTGGGTTAGGGTTAGAGTTTAGGGCCTTGGGGGTTAGGACCTAAGGGCTTAGGGTCTTAGGGGCTTTGGGGCTCAGGGCTTAGGGGCTAGAGTTAGAGGGCTAAGGCCAGAGGGCCTGAAGGCCAGAGGGCCAGGGTTATAGTTTGATTCCTGGCTGGCAATTTTTTTCCTTCAATATTTTGTGTAAGTCATCCCTTTGCCTTCTTGCCTGCATGATTTCTGCTGAGTAGTCCAAGTTTTTTATTATTTACTTTCCTTTGTTGGTGACTTCCTTTATCCCTAGCCTCTCTTAAAATTCTCTTTATATTTGATTTTGGCAAGTTTGATTATTATGTGTCTCGGTCACTTTCTTTTGAGATCTACCTTATGTGGAATTCGATGAGCATCTTTCATGATATCATGGAAGTTTTTTGCCAACAAATCTTCAACAGTTCCCTTTGTATTTTCTGTTAGCCCTCCCTGTTCTGGTACTGAAATCACTCATAGTTATTTCTCTTGATAAAGTCCCACATGATTCTTTGGATTTCTTCATTTAAAATTCTTTTATCTGCTTTCTCTTCAAATATATTAGTCCCAAGAGTTTGATCTTCAATCTCAGTAATTCTGCCTTCCAATTCCTCAATTGTGCTCTTCTTACTTTCTATTGAGTTTTCTCACTGTGTAATTTTATTGTTAATCTTCTGAATCTCTGATTGCAGTCTCTCTATGGTTTCTTGCAGCTTATTAAATTTTTAACTATGTTCTTGAGTAACCTTTTTAATTTCTTCAGCTGCTTTATCTTTGTGTTCCTTGGCTTGATCTGCATTTTGCCTCATTGGAGAAATCCTTGGGCCCTTCCCTGGCTCGCCATGCAGCTCCATGACGTCCACTCCTGGTCCTGGCCTTTGGCCGGTGCCCCACTGAACATGTGCTCCGGAGCCATGTTTCTCCACCCATCACTATCATTCTGCCACCAGGGGATATGTGAGTGTGGGAGTCACCATTTCTCACTGGCAGCAGCGTCAGAAGTTACTAGACTTCCAGGTACCCGCAGACCTAGGCTGCCTTCTGCCTCAGGCAAGGTCCTGAATCCTTTATACAAGATGCTGACACCGGGCCACTGGCGGACATTCATTTTGATCGACACAGAGGTCTGAGTGAGGGTCAGCAGGCCAGGTAGATGAAGTCAAGGCCAGGTGGGTGGGACTAAGGTTTCTTTGCCATCACCATGGAGAGAGTCTCCCCACCGGAAGAGTGGGCAGAGCTTATGATGGGCCTGGTGAGAAGACTCAGCCAATGGCAGAGATCCAGTCCGCCAGGCAGATGACACAGGGTCCTCCATTGTGACCGAGGACACCTAGTGGCCACAGGATTTGAGCACACCCTGGGAAAGGCTACGCAGGCACAAGGTAGCCCCTGGTTCGGACTGCTTCAGGGCATTGGCAGAGCAGGCCAGGGTCCAATTTTCCCACTTTCCTCAGGATATCAGTACGCAAGGCATCCCCACTCAGCATCTCTTGCCTCTCTCTCTGTATGTGTTCATTCTCTGAAATCTCTTTCTTCTCTCCCTGAGTCACTTCACAGCTTGGAGTGCCTGACAGAGTGCCTAGAGACGAAAGAGCAAAGGGGGAAGGCCTCTGGCTCTACTGGTTGCCCATGGGCAGAGAAGATCTGCTAGTCTATCTGGAAGGTCTAGACAGTAGTGACTGATTGGGGAGCTACATCACGGGTGGACTCTGGCCAGGTGAAGCTTGCTGACATGTGGCAGCCTCTCCGGAGACTACTAATTCCGCTGATAACATTGTATGCATATACCCAGGTGAGTGCCATGGGCAGAAAACATTGACACATACCTGCCAGAAGGCTGTCCTGGGTCTGAAGAGTCCACCCTGGTCTCCAGGGTCTCATCATGTCAGCACACACTTTGCCTGCACACATGGAATCCGCCTCTGTCCACGAATGCCTTCTCCTCCTAGGAAACACAGGATGGCACTAAGCCAAGGGAGAGAACAGGCAAAGTCAACTGAAGCCCCCATTTTCAAGATTTTGCTTCTGCTGGGCCACAGCCCCCGGTGGCACACTGCATGCACGTCACTTCTCCAAACACAAGGCCGAAATCCGGACATCCAGGGCCCCAGCAGTCCAGAGTCTGCGGGTGGCAGCATACTCTGCGGAGGGTGGCACCTCTTTGCCATGTACAGGAGGGAGGCCTGGGCCTTTGACTGGCTCCGCTAGAGCTCCACAACCTCAGCTATTTTCCCTGACCTTCGGCCCGTGCCCTCATGAGTGTGTGATCTCTAGTTACACTTCTCCTCTGACCACTCTGAATCCGTCAACTGCGGATACCTGAGCGTGGACATCAACATCTATCGCTGGCTGCAGTGTCACAGGTCACTAGATGTCTAGGCTCAGGCTGACCTTGGCTGTCTTCTGCCCACGCAAGGAGCCTAATACTTCCAAGGAAATGAGGATGCTTGGTCAGTGGCCGACATCCTTTCTTTCATGCACAGAGCGGTCTAGATGAGGGTAAAGAGGCCAGGTAGGCCAGGTGAAGGCTGAGTGCGGGGCCTAGGGCTTGTTTCCCAATCCCCATGGAGACAGCCACCAGAAGGCTGGGCAGAACTTCTGACGGGGACGAGTCACAAACACTGAGCCAATAGGAGAAGTCCAGCCTAACCGGCCAGTTCCGCAGACCCCTCCGTTGTACCCATGGACACACAACGGCTCCTCATGTCTTTGGCCACAAAATCGAAGGCACCAGGGAATAATTTTACAGTAGCCAACCCCTGATGTGGACACGTTCGACACACTGGGACAGCAGGCAGGTACTTCTTTTCCACTTACGTTAGGATATCACTAGGCAAGGCGCCCTTCCTCAGCATCTATGGCCACTCTCTGGATGTGTTCATTCAGAGAAATCTCTTCCTTCTACCCCGAGACACATCACAAGTATGAGGGGCCTGACAGAGAGCCTGGAGATGAAACGGGGGAGGCTTCTGGCTGGACCGCTTCCCGGTGGGTAGAGAATAGCAGGTAGTCTCTCTGGAAGGTCTTAGCTTCTGTTGATTGACATGGGCAATACCGTAGGGGAAGACCCTGGCCAGGTGGAGCTTGTGGGCAGATGCAACCTCTCCTGCGACGAATAATTCCGCTGCTGCTTTGTTTGGTGAAAACCTCCCCCGCCAACTCGGATGAGCAGAGAACATTGACCCACACCTGCCAGGGGCCTTTCCTGGGACTAAAGATCCCAACATGGTCTCAACGTCGTCACCCTCTCAGCACACACCTTTCCTACACACATACTCCTGCCTTTCTCCGTCAGTGCCTTATCCTACTAGGAAACAAAGCATGCCGCTGAAAAAGGCCGATGCTAGGGAAATTGAAGAGATGATGCCATTTTCCAAATTTTTGCTGTCTACATGTCCCCGCCTCCGGTGCAATGCTGCGTATGTGGACGGGCTCCGATGGCAAGGGCGAAATCCTGGCAGTCTGGCCCTGCAGTCCAATGGTTTATGGACGTGGGGACACGGATGACCTGTTTGCCACATATAGGAGAAATCCTTGGGCCCTTCTCTGGCTTGCAATTAAGCTCCACGACGTCCACTCCTGGCCCTGGCCTTTGGCTGGTGCCCCATTTAACGTGTGCTCCGGAGCCATGTTTCTCCGCCCATCACTATCCTTCTGCCACCAGGGGATATGTGAGTGTGGGAGTCACCATCTGTCACTGGCAGCAGTGTCACAAGTCACTAGACTTCCAGGTACCCGCAGACCTAGGCTGCCTTCTGCCTCAGGCAAGGTCCCGAATCCTTTATCCCAGATGCTGACACCTGGGCACTGGCGGACATTCATTTTGATCAACACAGAGGTCTGAGTGAGGGTCAGCAGGCCAGGTAAGTGAAGTCATGGCCAGGTGGGCGGAACTCAGGCTACTTTGCCATCACCATGGAGACAGTCCCCCCACAGGAAGAGTGGGCAGAGCTTATGATGGGCCTGGTGACAAGACTCAGCCAATGGCAGAGATCCAGCCCAACAGGCAAATGACACAGTGGCCTCCATTGTGACCCAGGACACCTAGTGGCCACAGGATTTGAGCACATCCTGGGAAAGGCTACGCAGGCACAAGGGAGCCCCCGGTGCGGACTGCTTCAGGGCATTGTCATAGCAGGCCAGGGTCCAATTTTCCCACTTTCCTCAGGATATCAGTAGGCAAGACATCCCCAATCACCATCTCTTGCCTGTATCTCTGTATGTGTTCATTCTGTGAAATCTCTTCCTTCTCCCCCCAGGCACTTCACAGCTTGGAATGCCTGATAGAATGCCTAGAGATGAAAGAGCAAAGAGAGAAGGCCTCTGGCTCTACTGGTTGCCCATGGGCAGAGAAGATCTGCTAGTCTATCTGGAAGGTCTAGAGAGTAGTGATTGATTGGGGAGCTACATCACGGGTGGACCCTGGCCGGGTGAATCTTGTTGACAAGTGGCAGCCTCTCCGGAGACTACTAATTCCGCTCATAACATTCTATGCAAATAACCGGCTGAGTGCCATGGGCAGAAAATATTGACACATACCTGCCAGAGGCCTATTCTGGGTCTGAAGAGTCCACCCTGCTCTCCAGCAACTCAGCATCTCAGCACACACTTTGCCTGCACGCATGGAAACCGCCTCTCTCCACGAATGCCCTCACCTGCTAGGAAACACACGATGTCACTCAGCCAAAGGAGAGCACAGGCAAAGTCAACTGAAGCCCCCATTTTCAAGATTTTGCCCCCTGCTGCTCCACAGCCTCCGGTGGCACGCTGCACGTGCGTCACTGCTCGGTAGACAAGGCCGAAATCCGGGCATCCAGGGCCCCAGCCGTCCACAGTCTACGGATGGCGGCATATGGATCACCTCTTTGCCACGTACACGAGGGAGGCCTGGGCCCTAGACTGGCTCCGCTAGAGCTCCACGACCTCAGCTATTTTCCCTGACCTTTGATCCGTGCCCTCGTGAGTGTGTGATCTCTAGTTACACTTCTCCTCTGACCACTCTGAATCCGCCACCTGCGGATACCTGAGCGTGGAAATCAACATCTATCACTGACTGCAGTGTCACAGGTCGGTCACTAGGTGTTTAGGCTCAGACTGACCTTGGCTGTCTTCTGCCCAGGCAACTAGCCTAAGCCTTCAAAGGAAATGAGGACACGTGGTCACTGGCCGACATCCTTTAACCAACACTGAGTCCCTGCTCAGCATCCTGGAGTTCTGGCAAGAAGAGCCAGGCACCTCCAGGAGCATCTGGAGGAGGAGACAGGGGCTGAAGAAGCTACCACACCTACTGGTGCTGCTACACATGTGGGAGACCTGGCTGCAGAGATTGCAGGCATGGCCTCAAGGTCAAAGGAGAAAGCGCCTGAAGACGTGCTAGGACTCTTAGACTGAGAGAAGCAGGATGTCTGGACTGCAAAATATGCACCCGTCAGGGAAGAAGTTCATTCAAGCTTCTTAAACCCACCTCACCTGGAAAATCCATCCTCTTTTAGCCTTGTGCCCCTTCCACACCCCTTCTAGTACAAAGAGAGATGCAGCCCTACGGCACCAGGGTGGAAGAAGCCCCAGGTTAGCTGTCCGAAGACATGAGCTCCACTCAAAAGCTTCCCCCGCCAAGGAGAGAAGAGGACAAGACTCATCTGCAAATGAGGTCTCAGGGCCCTGAGAATGAGCATAATGTTTGTAAGGAAAGAGAAATAGGATTTCAGTGGGACATGGAAGTCTGACAAAGAGCCTCTGCAAAGATAGCTCTAAGGGAGGTGTGATTGTGAAGGTGGGCTGGTCACTGAGTTCTTTGTAGTACAAGGTACCAGACAGAAGCCAGACTCTGGGGGGAACCTGCCTGCCGGTGAGCAGTGGGCATAAAACCCTAAACCAATGAGAATCGAATCCCTTCCCAGCAGCTTCTGCACAGATCAGTGATGTTTGCTTGCTCTTTCTCTTTTCTGTGGTCTAACCTGATCTGTTCTGAGATCAGAGAGTTGGAATAGAAAAGCCTGACTGAGATGAAACGAGCAAAGAGAAGACAAGGCCTCCTAAATCTGGTGAAGACAGAACACAGATAATCAAAGGTGAGGATGGGAAGAAACAGATTGAGTTCCAAGTCCCATCCACAGTATCCCAGGGCCTGGGAATCCCTGGAAGTGCCAGAGGTGTGTACTCCCTGGGAGATGCGACCCCAAGTGTCAGAGGAAGCCCTATGGAGCAAGGAAGGGAGGGCAGGGACTCTAGGATGGGCACTTCCATACAGGCTACCTATGTGAATTTCTCAGAGTGACCGTGACAGATCCTGAGAGGTACAGTTTGAGGCAAAGGAAAGTAAGTTTTCTGAAGAGGGGTGAATTCCGCAGTCACCTGATAATGAAACAGAAATCCCGTCCTGCTCAGAGGTACTGAGTAGGAGGGATTGTGAATTCCCATCCTGCACAGAGGTTGGCTGGGAAGTTCAACTGTCTAAAGACAATGTGGCCAAAGTGTTCTTTATCTTTCAAAGATATATCTTTAACTTCCTGCAAATTCAATCCTGAAAAAAAGCCTAGAATATACAAGTGCGGGTTTTTCAGGAGAGCAACAAGGGGAGAAGGTGATCGTGGCATATCAGAGAAGGAGAACAATAGTCTAATGGTCCCTGTGTGTCCAGCATTCTTCCTTACCTGTAGACATGTACATGCAGTAGATGTTTTAGCAATAACTGAATTAATCCTCACAGAATTCTTTTTGGCCATTTCGAGGCATAGAGACCAGAAGAAGTCATTAGTTACAAGAGCAAGCAATAATTTGCTGGTCTGAATTTTGTTCAATTTCTGTGTTTGCCCTTCATAGATGGATAAAAGTCTCTGAATCTGGCATTGAAGACGGTGTTTTCTCTATTGTTATGGATTGAATAGTGTCCCCCAAAATGTGTGTCAACCTGGCCAGGCCATGATGCCCAGTATTGTGTGGTTGTCCTGCATTTTGTGATCTGATGTGATTACTTATGTGTTGTAAATTCTAACCTCTGTGATGTTAATGAGGCGGGATTAGAGGCAGTTAGATTAATGAGGGAGGACACAATCTACAGGATAAGGCTGAGTCTTGAGTCAGTCTCTTTTGAGATACAAAGAGAAAAGTGAGCAGAAATGAGAGGGACCTCATACCACCAAGGAAGAAGTGCCTGGAGTGGAGCATGTCCTTTTGACCCAGCGTCCAGGCGCTGAGAATTTCCTAGGCCAGGGGAAGATAGATGACAAGGACTTTCCCCCAGAGCCACAAAGAGAGAAAGCTTTCTCCTAGAGCTGGTGCCCTGACTTCAAACTTGTTGCTTCTTAAACTGTGAGAGAATAAGTTTCTGTTTGTTAAAGCCATCCACTTGTGGAATCTCTGCTATAGCCACACTAGATAACTAAAAAACACATATATAAAATAGTAAAAAAAAAAAAAATGTTTCAAATACACACACATACACGTATGATGTTATTAAACTTTAAAAGGTTTTACATTCTTATAACACATTTAACAACAGAGATTTGTATACAGAAGTTATAATAAGAGCCATCCCCACATAAGTATATTGTACCTGCTCCCCCAAAGTGTCCAGTGTCCAAAGATACATATGTACCCTTTTACACACTTCTTTTTGCCGGGACACATGTAAGTACATTCACTTGTTTGTTTTTATGGAAATTAGGTCACATTCTACCCATGTTTTTCTCTGAATCACTCTTCACTTGACAATTTTTCATGGTTCCTCTAAATCAGCAGACATGGAAGAAGCACTCTTTTTGGTTCTTCTTATTTTTAACTCCCACCACTCTTCTGTCAGTTTGTTGTAGTGTGGTGGCTTGCATGTTGCTGTGATGTTGGAAGCTACGCCACCGGTATTTCAAATACCACCAGGTTCACCCATGGTAGACTGGTTTGAGTGGAGCTCTGGATTTAGACAGACTAGGAAAAAGGACCTAGTGACCTATTTCTAAAAACAACTGGCCAGTGAAATCTTACAAATGGTACTGGAACACTGTCTGATTGAATGACAGAGGATAACCCCTTAGGTTAGAAGGCACTCCAAATACGAGTGGGGAAGAGCTACCTCCTCAAAGTAGATCCCACTTTAATGACGTTTCCTGATGGGGCACAACTCATAATGAGAAGAAACTGATGCAAATATCCTTTAATAATCAGAATGTGGAATGAAGGAAGTATGAATCTAGGGAAATTGGAAGTCATCAAAAATGAAATGGAATGCATAAAGGTCAGTAATCCAAGGCATTAGTGAGCTGAAATAGCTTGGTTTTGGACATTTTAAACTAGATAATGATATGTTCTACTATGCCAGGATTGAGATACTGAAGAGAACGGCATCATATTCATCGATAAAAAGAACATTTCAAGATCTTTTCTGAAGTAGAACACTACGAACAATAGGATAATATTCACAGGCCTACCAGGAAGACCAGTTAATAAGACTATTATTCAAATTTACACACAAATCATGAATGTGAAAGATGAAGAAGTTGAAGGTTTTTACCAAGTTCCGCAGTTTGAAACTGATCAAACGTGATGCATTCATCAATCAAGATGTACTGATAATTACGTAATTAGAATGCGAAGTTGAAAACAAAACAGACAAATCAGCAGTTGGAAAATAAGGTATTGATGATAGAAATGACAATGAAGCTTACATGATAGAATTTGGCAAGACCAATGACTTATTCATTGCACATACCTTTCGTCAGGAACATAAATGGTGACTATACTCGTGAACCATTCCAGGCAGAATAGATAGGAATCAAATTTGTGGAAGGTGATGATGGAGAAGGTCAATACCATGAGTCAGAATCAGGCCAGGGGCTGACTGCAGAACAAATGATCAGTTGTTCATATTCACGTTCAAGTAGAAGCTGAAGAAAATTAAAACAAGTCCATGAGTCAAAGTATGCCCTTGAGTATATCAAACCTGAATTTAGAGACCATCTCAAGAATAGACTTGATGCACTGCACATTAATGATCGAAGACCAGATTAGTTGTGGGATGATAGCAAGGACATCATATATGAAAAAAACAAAAAGTCATTAGAAAGACAGGAAAGAAAGCAAACACCAAAGAGGATGTCACAAGAGACTCTGAATCTTGCTCTTGAATGTACAGTAGCTAAAGAGAATGGAAGGAAAAATAAAGTAAAAGAGCTCAACAGAATACCTGAAAGGGAAGCTGGAGAAGACAAAGTATGATAATAATAATGTGAACAGATCTGGAGTTAGAAAACCAAAAGGGAAGAAAACACCTGGCATTTCTCAAGCTGAAAGAACTGAAGGAAATATTCAAGCCTCTAGGTGCAATACTGAAGGAAGGATTCTATGGGCAAAATATCAAACAACACAGGAAACATCAAAAGAAGACGGAAGGAATACACAGACTCAATACACCAAAAACAATTGGTCGACGTTCAACCATTTCAGGAGGTAGCATTGGATCAAGAGCTGATGGTACTGAAGGAAGAACTCCAAGCTGCACTGAAGGCATTGGCAAAAAACTCGGCTCCAGAAACTGATGGAGTACCAAATGAGATGTTTCAACACAGGGACGCAGTGCTGGAGGCGCTCACTTGACTATTTCAATATATTTGGAAGACAGCTACCTGACCAAATGACTGAAAGAGATCTATATGTGTACCCATTTCAAAGAGAGGTGGTCCAACGCAATGCGGAAATTATCGAGCAATGTCATTAACATCCCACGCAAGAAAAATTTTGCTGAATATAATTTAAAAACAGTTGCAGCAGTACACAGACAGGCAACTACCAAAAATTCAAGCTGGATTCAGAGGAAGACATGGAATGTGGGATATCATTTCTGATGTCTGATGGATCTTGGTTGAAAGTAGAGAATATCAGTAAGATGTTTACCTGTTTTTGTTTCCTATACAAGCACACTCAACTGTGTGGCTCATGACAAATTATGGATAGCTTAGCAAAGAATGGGAATTCCAGAACACTTAACTGTATTCATGCGGAATATCTACGTAGACCAAGAGGCAGTCATTTGAGTAGGGCAAGGGGATACTGTGTGGTTTAAAATGAGAAAGTTATGTGTCATGGTGGTATCCTTTCACCATACTTACTCAATCTGTATGCTGAGCAAACATTCTGAGAAGCTGGTCTCGAAGAACAAGAACATGGCATTAGTTTTGGAGAAAGATTCACTAACAACCTATGATATGCAGCTGATACGACTTTGCTTGCTGAAAGTAAAGAGGACTTGAAGCAGTTACTGATGAAGAGCAACCACTGCAGCCTTCAGTATGGATTACACCTCAACATAAAGAAAACAAAAATTCTCACAACTGGACCAGTAAGCAACACCATGATAAACAGAGAAAATACTGAAGTCATCAAGCATTTCATTTAACTTGAATCCATAATCAATGCCCACAGAAGCAGCAGTCAAGAATTCAAACAATGTATTGCATTGGGCAAATCTGTTGCAAAAGACCTCCTTAAAGTGTTGAGAAAGAAAGATGTCACTTTGAGGACTAAGGTGTGCCTGAGCAAAGCCATGATATTTTCTATCACCTCACGTGCTTGAGCAAGTTAGACAATGAATACGGAAAACCGAAGAACTGATTCATTTAAAATATGGTGTTGGCAAAGAATACTGAATATACCATGGACTGCCAGAAGAATAAACAAAACCATCTTGGAAGAAGTACACCAAGAATGCACCTTAGAAGCAAGGATGGCGAGACTTCGTCTCACGTGCCTTGGACATATTTTCAGGAGGGACCTGTCCCAGGAGAGGCTCATCATGCTTGGAAAAGCTGAGGGTCAGAAAAAAAGAGGAAGGCGCTCAACAACATGAACTGACACAATGGCTGCAAGAATGGGCTCAAACATAGCAATGATTGTGAGGATGGTTCAGGATCAGGCGGTGTTTCATTCTGTTTTACACAGGATCGATGGCCTCTAACAGCCACAACTAACATATGTATGCATATATATATGTGTGTGTGTATGTGTGTGTGTGTATATATATATACCAATTGC
This sequence comes from Loxodonta africana, assembly GCF_030014295.1. Classification (NCBI taxonomy): domain Eukaryota; kingdom Metazoa; phylum Chordata; class Mammalia; order Proboscidea; family Elephantidae; genus Loxodonta; species Loxodonta africana. Next base: position 47,795 of record NW_026975023.1, read on the forward strand.
CATCGAGTCGGTTCCAACTCATAGTGACCCTACAGGACAAAGTAGAACTGCCCCACAGAGTTCCCAAGGAGCGCCTGGTGGATTCGAACTGCTAACCTTTTGGTTAGCAGCTATAGCTATTAACCATTATGCGACTAGGGTTTCCATATATATATATATATATTCTCTTCACTAGTTTTGCATCTCTAGAGATCCCAGGCTAAGACATTTGGTACCTACTGTGGTTCTAGAGGAACCAAATCTTAAGGATGAGTTTTCTGAATTGATTCTCAAGTCTGGCTAGTCTTAAAGGCACTGATGACTGTCTCCAGTAGTAAACAGGCTATTGCTAATCCATGCTGGGAGGTGACAATAGAAATACGCAAAATACTACTACCACTGGATCAAATATTTGTGAGAGACAAGGCTCTGCCTGATTACATATTTGATACTTTTCTATAATTTTGTCAGAATAAGAATAATAAGGAAGCTGCTTGGTTAGTCCTGCTTTTGCTAGTCACACTGGTGAATGAAAGAAATGGACTCAAAGCTCAAGCACCACATACAAGATCTGAAAGCTGCCACTTGTGCCCAGAAAGAAAACCATATTTCTTATAGTAACAAGGCTAATGCTGCCAAAAATAAACTCAGATTCTTATCATAAGAGTGACTGAATTAAAGCGCCAGTTGAATATCCAGCCTCAAATGGTGTCTGAAGTTAGAGTGAGGGCACTGATTGGAAAGAAATGGGATCCTGAAACTCGGGATGAGGACATATGGGCAGACAGTCAGGAAGCGGGGGACAATGAACCTCCAATTTCTGTTGAATCGCTCTTCCTAACAGAACCAGACCTCTTACTCCCATCTGAAGAGATTCTCTAACTTTGCCTGCTAAGGCACCCTTCCCAGTAAAACAATTATCCCTTCCACCTCCATCTAATGAGATTACCCTCAGCTGTGCCTGAAGTGTCTTGTTTGAGTTGTCTCCTGGGGTGGTGTCTGGGGCATTGCCTGGGGTATCACCGTAGGCAGATGTCTTATAAGACACGGCTGAACATCCCACTGCCACTGCCTATTTTTGCTTCTAGACCTATACCTAGACTTCAGTCCCAACAAGCCCCAAAAGCTGAACTATGAAGTGTGACCCAGGAGAAGGTATGCTAAACTCCAAAAGAACTGCTTGATTTTTCTAATACATACATACAGAAACCTGGTGAATATGTGTGGGAATGGCTATTATGGGTGTGGGATAATGGTGCAAGCAACATAAAGGTGGATTAGTCTGAGTTTATTGATATAGACCCAGGAAGCATAGATTCTTCATTCAGTGTTTCAGCTTCAGAGGTTAGAAAAGGATCTCATAGTTTATTTGGTTGGTTTACTGAAGCATGGATTAAGTGGTGGCCTACAATAAATCAAGTGGAAATGGCAGATCTGCCATTGTATACTATAGGAGAAGGTAACCAAAGGCTGAGGGAAACTGGCAGATTAGAATGGATTTATTAGGCTGGACCCACAGACCCACACACGGAGTGCCCAGAGGGCTCTCTTTTTACCATAGCGGTGAGGTACAAATTTGGGAAGCAAGCCTCAGCATTATTGAAGACTTCTGTGGTTGCTATTTTATGTAAGTAAGAGTCCACAGTGAGAACTGCCCTAACTGAATTAAGACACCTAACTACAATGCAGTTGACTGGACCCCGTGGTGGTAGCAGCCAAGTGGTGGCACTCAATCAACAAAGACAAGGTGGGTGTGGTTACCATAACAGACAGTAGAGTCAAAGCAGTAATCAGAATAGTCTGCTCGCATGGATTTATGGCAATGGCTACTTAGTCATAGTGGCCCTGGGAGTGAAAGAGCTCGGAAATGTACATCTCCTGGTACCTAGTGTCTTAGATATCTAGTGCTCCTGTAACAGGAATACCACAAACGGATGACTTTAACAAAGAAAATTATTCCCTCACAGTCCAGGAGGCTCTATAAGTCCAAATTCAGGGTGCCAATTCCAGGGGAAGACTTTTTCTCTCTGTCACTCCTACGAGAAGGTCTTTGTCACCAATCTTCCCCTGGACAAGAAGGTTCTCAGCACAGGGATCCTAGGTCCAAAGGATGCACTGCTCCTGACACTTCTTTCTTGGTGCTACTGAGGTCCCCCTGTCTCTCTGCTCTTTTCTCTTTTATATCTCAAAAGAGACTGACTTAAAACACAACTTAATCTTGTAGATTGAGCCCTGCCTCCTTAACATAACTGCTTCAAATCTTCGCTCATTAACATCATAGAGGTAGGATTTACAATACATTGGAAAATCACATCAGCTGACAAAATGGTGGATAATCGCACAATACTGGGAAGCATGGCCTAGTCAAGCTGATATATACATTTTGGGAAGACAGAGTTTAATCCGTAACACCTAGTATGCAGCTATCGACCTGTTAATGCCTTTTTCTCCATACCTGTCCGGAAGTATCACCAGAAACAGTGTGCCTTCTCTCTGACCTAAGTATATAAGGACCAAATGATATAGAGGAATCTCTGTTACATTTTCTCCATCTTACCGTTATTTGGCCTCATAGGCAGACACAGTCACTTAATTGCACAGCAGAATGAAGAGATTAAAGCCCCAACATTCTTGCCAGTGGACCAGGAAGGTAGCTGCTCAGACATCAGAGAGCCTCAGAGAGACAGAGACCAGGCGGCTCAAGAGAGGGATACCATAAAGTTGTTTTTCATACCCCCCCCACTCCCACAGTTGCATATGCTTTGCTCTGACCCCAAGAAGTAGATCAATCCTTTGAGAACTGCATTATGGGTTAGAACACCAACAAGGTCCCAGACTGAGTGACACTCCCATAGATTACATCCAAATATCACTGCAAAGTCTTCAAAATCTGAACTGAGATCTGAGCCACAGCATCCAGAAGTTGGGAAAGAACCTGCAGCCTGAACATAACTGGGTCAAGTGATTGCTAAAACAAACAACATCGACATTTTCTGTAAGATTGAAGTAAGACACAGTCTTGGAATCATAGACAAAAACTTTAAAAAGCTACTTTAACCACGCTCAAAGAAGTAACAGGCACAACTTAGAAAAATAGAAAAATACATAGAAACCATTCACAAATGAAAATTTTAGACAGGAAAAATAGAGATAAAAAATTCACTTGATCAGCGGAATGCTGTTGACAGACAAAAGGATCAATGAGATGAAAATAGTTCAATTGAAAATATCCAATCTGAAAACAGAGGACAAATATTGAAAAAAAAATTAACAGAGCCTAAAAAAAATCCAAAAATATCTAACATTTATTTACTGGAATTCCATAAGGTGTAGAGAAAATATGTGGTGTAGAAAAAAGTATCTGAAGAAATACTGGCTCAACACTTCCCAATTTGTTGAAAGACATAAACTTACAGATTCAAGAAGCTATGCAAACTCCAACAAGTTAAACTCACATAATTTTACGCCCAAATGCCTCACTGCCAATTGTGGAATAACAAGGACCAAGAAAATATCTTCAAAGAAGCTAGAGAGAAAACAACTCATCTCACACAGGAGAAACAATTGGAATGACTCTGTATTCATCATCAGAAGCCATGGAGGCCAAAAGGCTGTGAAAACAACATTTTTTCAACACTGAAAGAAAAGAAACATTAACCCAGTGTTCTATAGGCTGTTATTTCCTTCATGAGTAAAGGAAAAATATTGACATTCTCAGGTGAAGGACGCTTAAGAGAATTCATCGCCACCAGACTTGTTCTAAATGAAACACTAAGGAAGTTCTTCAGGTGGTAGACTTGGAATTTCAGGAATTATGGAAAGCAACGAAGTCGAAAGTACCTTCTGAAGTTTGCCGTTCAGCCAAAGATTAGACAGGTCTATAAAACAAACAATAACACACGTGAAGAAAGTGTTTCTTAGTTCAATCGTGTGTATGAGACCAAAAGTGCAAAACCTGCCCAAAAGCACAGAAAAGAGGGCAGGATGGAACAGTAATCATGGCGGATGGAAACGGGGAACTGGAGCATAGGAGAGGACAATATTGACACATCATGAATATTGCCACCAATGTCACAAAACAATTGTGTATAAATGGCTGAACAAGAAAGTAATTTGCTCTGTAAAGTTTCAAATAAAGCACAATAAAAAATTTTTAAAAAGTGGTAGGTATCTGGGTAAACATATTATGCCAACCCTGATGTCACTGCACAACATGGCACAGGACTCCCCTCTTTGGAAAGACTTTCTAGCCTATTGGAAACACTTTGGAATATACTCTTGGTGGCAAATTAGTATTAGAGAATGGGATTATTTTGAAAATATGAGATGTCTGTACTCATGTCTGGTGAATAAACTGGATAATAACATTTTCAGAGCGAAATGAGATGTTCTAACAGAAAAATAGGCCTGAATTCCCACGTGGGCCATGAGCCTAATCTGAAGGCCTTTCCCAGAGAGGCATTTCAGGCACTTCTAGAGCAGCAGGAGCACTGGGGAATGCATGTATCAACCTCCCCCAGGGCCTTCTCTGAGGAGTAAGTACCTGCTTTAGTACTAAGCTTAAAAAAAAAGCTTAGGGGTTCATAAATAGTCATTCTGCATAAGGTCTTCAGATTCAAGTCTGTAATCCAGCTGGGATTCTGTGTGTGCTGCATCTCTGCATCAAAAGAATATGCTTCTAGATGCAGAATGCCAGGAGAGAGGCTGTTGGGCAGTTGGGGGTGGGGGGTGCTGCGCAGACAGGGGTGCCCAAGGGAGGCACAATATAGTCATTCTGCAGCAGGTCTAGTCATTCTGCATAAGAATTAGAATGCTTCTGTCAATGCATAATAGTTTACATGCAGGACATAAACAAAGTGACTGAAGGACAAAGTCAAATAGTAAACCAAGCCACTCCCTGTCAATCCTTATCTGAGAGGGTCTTCATGAAGACTTCCGGGGATGGAGAAGGACACAGTAAACGCTGATTTATTTTACCTCTTCCTTCCTCAAGAAACAGGAACTGGTGTTAAGATGTCAGGTGTCAAGCCCCAAACTCCTCTTCTGGTCTGGATTTAAGCTGTGTAATAAAACTGGGATCAGGCAATCAGCTGTGAGCAGACAGACCCAGAGTATTCCCAGTGCCCCACATCTTTGAGCTCCAGTGAGATCCTGTTCTTAGTCACTAGATTAGCAGAGGAGCTGAAAGACTGAAATTCAGTGTTTTCAGGCAACTTGGGCTTCAAACAGTCACTTATTGCTAAAATCGTATTTCTCTGTGTTAATTTATGATCCTTAACTCAAATCCGGAGTTTGGAGCTCATTTTGATAACTCGTCATTAGTCTGCATAGACTAGAGTCTGCTCACAGTCAGTGATGACAATGGAGGAAACAAAGTCCCTAGCCCAGAGGAGGGACTGCTCCCCATATTTGGGGCAATGCCCCTGGGAAGCATCGGCGAGGTGCACTTTGGCCTCTGTGGCTTTGCCTTCTGCTCCTGGAATTGCACCCTGGGGGCCTCCATATGCAGACCCAGAGTCCGTGGGTGACCACAACTCCCCCGTTCTGGGTCATCGTCCGGACACACGTTGCGATATGCTTCCTGCCCTCCTTTCCAGCATAAGCGCTGCGATCACAAGTGGCAGAACCAGTTCTCAGGTCCAGACCCTAGACCTTGCCCTCCTTGGCCTTAGGCTTCCCCTAGTCCTGGTGGAACCTGCAAGCCTGTCGGATGCGAGGTTAGCACCCGGCTGGGTGGGCTTGGGCCTGTCTCAAAAGGCTCATGGTGCACGCAGCTTCCTCCTCCTTGGAGCCTGTGGGCTTGCGGTGGGCAGCCCCGCATCTCGTGCCTCCCTCGGGCGCCCTCTCTGAGCAGCAGCTCCCCTCCCCCTCCCCCGCCAACAACCCAACAGTCGCACTGCCTGCTTTCTGCTTCTACAAGCGTGTTCTTTTGATGCACACATGCAGCACACACAGAAGCTCGGTTGGATTACAGACTTGAACCTGAAACGCACAGCTTTAAAACTACTAGACTGGCGGGGGGCGGGGGTATTGGCAGTGAAAAAAGGAAAAAAAAAAATAAGAAAGAGAACAATTACAAAAAAAGTATTAGAAGACTATATCCTCACATTATGGACTCAAGAAGGTTGCGGATAAACAACTGCGTAGATAGCATACTGTTGTCTCTTTGCAAATAAGTCTTAAATGAGGGAATTTGGTACCGGGAAGAGTTGCAGAGCCTGACTTTGGGGAAATCTGGGATTGATGAATTGCCTTGCATGAGGCTACAAGCCCTGATAATCAATATTTGAAGATGAGATTCGAGCAACCTAGAACATGCATCAGAATTTTTTCTAAGTAAATTAGCACTAGAAGATGCCTTTAACCACTAAATAAAATGGGTCAGTAGTTCAAGATCTCCCTACAAAGAAAACGGCAGACCTAGATCGTTTCCAGTCAGGTTCCAGCAAACATGCAAGAAACAGTCATTTTAATCTTGTACATAGTCAACAGAGATTAGAAAACCATGAGATACTCCCCTAACTTGATCCTTAAGGCTAGTTTAAAAATGATAACAAATTAGAGAAGGATGGTAGAAGAAGAGTTAGAGGACAAGCACACTCAGTAACTGAGATGCAAAACCCTACGTAAGATGCCAGCAAAGGAAATCCAGCAAAGGATAAACCACGTAACATGCCATGATCAAGGCGGTTTATTGTAGGCATACAAATTTGAGTGAATGTTAAAGATTTAGTAATTTCATTCACCACATGCATAGGTGAAAGAAGAGAAGACATATGCTCACCTCAAGAGATGGGGGCAAAGCAGGTTGATAAAATCCAATCACACGGAGAGATAAGGACTAGGAGCAAATATGGAACAGAAAAGGAGTTCCCGAACGTGGAAAACTACAACTAGCATGATAGTTCATGGTGACGTGTGGGACATTCTCTTTAAAATTAATAAACAATAAAATAAGGGTGCTTCTATCATTACTTTTATTAAACATTGAACACTGGAAGTGTAAGCTAGTACAAAAAGAGAAAAAGTATAACTGCTATTCATAGATTATAGGACTGTCTCCATTGAAAACTGTAGAAAATACTGGAATTAATAGTAATCATAAATAAAAAATAAATTGAAATTTCAATGCATCAGCATCAAGCAGACTCTGTCATAGCTCTTAGGTGAAAGCAAAGGACACTGATAGGGAAAGAGCAGGTTCGGGTGGGCTAGACCAAGGAGGGAAGAAAATTATTCTGCACTGGGCTGAACTTATAAGAACGGGTATGCGTGCTAGTTACCTAGTCCCTCCATAACAAAAAATAACACAACTGGATGGCTTTAAAGAACAGAAATTTATTTTCTCACAGTTTAGCAGGTAGTAGTTCGAATTCAGGGCATGGCTGTAGTGGGAGTTCCTTCCTTGTCTACCTCAGCTTCTAGTAGATGCCAGCAATCATTTGTGTTCCTGGCCTTCTAGAAGCATCTGTCTTCTTTATCTGTCTTCCTTTTCACCTGTTTGTGTCTGTGTGTATTCTGCTCCTTTTATAACTAAGAAGAGTTAGGCTTAGGACCCACCCTACATTGGTATGACCTCATTCACATAATAAAAGCAGGCCCCCTCTTTCCTAACAAGGTCAGATTTACAGGTACAGGGGTTAGGATTTCCACATACATTTTGGAGGGACACAATTCAATCCCTAACAGTCGACTTACCAGATATTCTGGATTGAGAGTACTCGCATGAACAGCTGAGAGTGGTTCCAATTCTTTGCTACATTCGTTGGCTGAAACTTGTCTCAATGGTCACCCAAAGGAATGCTGGAGCAATTTATTGTGTAGGACCTGGCCAATCATTCCTAATCACGTCCATTGTGTGGAAAAACACACAATCCCATCACCGAAGCCTTGAGAAATTCATGGATAAGAAAAGAATGGTGGTTGGAACCAAGAATTGTTTCATAGCCTAGATAACATGGTGTAGGTGTTAGATATTCACATGGAGATGTCAGGTAATAAAACTTCACCCCACATGGGGATGTCAAGGATAATACCAACAGCTAATGTTCATTGAGTACCTACACTGGTGCCAGGCACTCCTGTGCTTTTCCTTTCATGTTTGCTTTTCATGATGGCCATATGAGGAATGTATCATTATAATGCATAAAGAGGTCAATACAGAGAGTTAGGCTGACATTTGAATATATGAGTCTGGACCCAGGAGGAGTTTGAATGGATGGAGGTATAAACCTCACGTCCTTAGCTACAAATAGCAGTAAACTCCCTGAGGCATCCTAGAGGGAGGGTGTCAATAGAGAGAGGAGTAGGCACCAAGCCCAAGGGTACTCTGGTGTCTAGAAGCCTGCCAGGTGAACAGCAGCCAACAAGCCTCTCTGAAGTCCAGTGTGGTTCCTGGAGGGTTGTCTGTCCTTGCTCTCAGATGCATTTCCCCAGTGCTCCTCCCCCCTGCACTGGGTTGTCCCCTTCATGACGACAGGGACACTATGTACCTTTCACCACTGTATCCGCATAACATAGACTATTTCTGGCCCATGGAATATACTGACTGAATGAAAAATAAACAAACGATAAGGACGTAAAATCCTTCGTAGTTGATACCTTGGAATACATTAAGGGGCTTAATGAGTAAGAGGGAGAAAAACTGATCAGGGCTGCTTCTGAGACCATCTCTTAGGCGTAAAGAGTGTTAAACAATAATTAAACAAAGAGATTTAATGGCAGAGATGTATGTTAAAAAGATGTTTAAGTATAGGTTGAAGTTACTAGAAACATGCACATTTATTATTGCAACTATAGTCAAATCGTTAAAAAACATATACTACATGCACACAGAATATTATAAAGTAATTTAATGCCCTCATTAAAAAAAAACAAAAAAAATTTATCATGAGAAAAGACTAATGATGAATGAAAATACCAGGATACAATATCCGTGTTAATATACATAAATGTGTGTGCTAATACACACATAAAACCAGTTGCCACTGAGTCAGTTCTGATTCATGATGACACCAGCGTGCCAGAGTAGAACTGTACTCCATAGGGGTTTCAGTGGCTGAGTTTTCGGAAGTAGGCTGCCAGACCTCTCTTTCACAGCAATTCTGGGTGGACCCGAACTCCAACTTTCTGTCAGCAGCTCAAGATATTAACCATTTAAATCAACCAGAGACTCTAACACACATACATGTCAATATAAGTAAGATAACAGACATATCGGAACGTTAATAATTTATTCTATGCATTACGTATGTTTTCTTGTTATTTATTGCATACTTTCCCATTGCTTCCAAGTTTTTGAGGAATAGAATGTACTTCTGGAAAAATTCATGAGAAATTTTTAAGTAATGAAATAATTAACAGAAACAGAATGAGTAAATCTGTGGCGAGGCAGCCCATGAACCCAAGATTATAGTAACACTGGTATGAAAAGGAGAATTGTGGAGTCCTGAAGCTCAGTGGTCCCATGCATCCATCAGGAAAGAGGGAAGAGCAAATAAACAAGGAGAAAATACAGTGAGCCAGAGGAGTGGGAGCCCTCTGTTGTGGGCACAGTTTTCTCATGAAACTTTAGATGGGCACAATGGGTGGGATTATCCACTTCCATCATACAAACATTTTTATTACCCTTGATTTTAACGGAACTATGTTATAAAAACAAATGATAAAATAAAGTATAATAAAAGAATAAATCTCATCAGTGGACTACTATCATTTTCCCCAGCCACTGATTTTTTTACTGAGGAGGGCAGGAGACACACATGGGAAAGAAGATGGAGCAGTGTGAAGACTCATGCTAAGTGAGGAGGGGAGTGTTTCTGAGACAGGCCTTAGCTGCTACCACCTAGGGTGCACGACCAGCTGTGCACAACCAACTGGAAGAAATGGCACATTATTTCTGAGACCTACTCTAGCTCATAACAAATTATGCATAACATGGGGAAGAATGAGAATTCCAGGACACTTAACTGTTCTCATGAGAAACCTATACATAGAACAAGAGGCAGTCATCTAAACGGAGCAAGGAATATAGCATGGTTTAAAGTCAAGAAAGGTGTACATCAGCGTTGTATCCTTTCACCATATGTATTCAATCTGTATGCTGAGCAAATAATCCGAGAAGCTGGACTGTATGAGAAGAATAAGGCATCAGGATTGGAGGAAGACTCATTAATAACCTCAGATATGCAGATGATACAATCTCCCTTGCTGAAAGTGAAGAGGCCTTAAAGCATTTACTGATGAAGATCAAAGACTACAGAATAACAGCCTAACAACTGGACCAATAAGCAACATCATGATAAACAGAGAAAATGTCGACGTCATTAAGGGCCTCATTTTACTTTGATCCGCAATAAACACCCACGGAAGCAGCAGTCAAGAAATCAAACGACACACTGCATTGGACAAATCTGCTGCAAGAGACCTCTTTAAAGTGTTCAAAAGCACAGATGTCACCTTGAAAAGTAATGTGCGCCTGACTCAAGCCATGGTGTTTTCAGTCGCCTCATACGCACATGAAAGGTGGGCAATGAATAAGGAAGACTAAAGAAAAACTGAAGGCATTGAATTAAGGGGTTGGCAAAGAATATTGAATATACCACAGACTGCCAAAAGAATGAACAAATCTGTCATGAAAGAAGTACAGCCAGAATATTCCTGAGAAGCAAGAATGGCAAGGCTTCATCTCACATATTTTGGACATGTTGTCAGGAGAGATCAGTCCCTGGAGAAGCAGGTCATACTTGGTAACAAGTGGCCACAACAATGGGCTCAAACATAACAACGACTGTGAAGGTGACAATAGGTAGTTTAACATACAATTTGACCCATATGAATTAAAATTTAAACAATTATTTCATCCCTTTTTGTAGCGGTTTTAGAATATACAATTAAAATAAATGTAAATAATTATTAGAAAAAATCTCTGAACATAAAATTTAATTTTTTTAAGTCACTGCTCCATACCCCAAATCTAAATGGCTTGATATAAAGCACTGGTCTTTGTGATTCACAAAAAGCAGGTACCAATTCCTGAACAAGAACTGAAGTGACAGGAGAAACTCCTCATGCTGTTATAGCCCTGAGTATGGGCCCTAATCCAATAATCTGTCCTCATTAATTCCTTTTCATTTCATCTCTGTGAAAGGGGAGGGAGAAGGTGAGAGAGGGTTACATGTGCCTATTCTGTTCTTTAGCATCTAGTTCACTGCCAGGAACAAGTATTCATAAGAGTCTACAAAACATTAAAGTACAAATAAGGAGGAAAACCTCCTAGTGTATATATGTATTAGGTGGCACAAAGAGTTAAGTGCTCAGCTACTAACTGAAAGGTTGGCAGTTTAAATCCACTCAGAGTTGCCTTGGAAGAAAGGCCTGGCAATCTACCTCCAAATGGTCACAGCTATTGAAGACCGTATGGAGGGCAGTCCTACTCTGAAAACTCACGGGGTCGTCATGAGTGAAAATCTACACAATGGCAACTGGATTGGTAATCTATATATGGCATAAATGTTGGGAAAATTAGTTTCTGAACATATACACGGCATATAGAATACACTGTACATTTAGTATTATGTGCCAAAACCCACTGTCATCAAGTCGATTCTAACTCATAGTGACCCCAAAGGACAGAGTAAAACTGCCGCATAGGGTTTCCAAGGCTCTAAGTCTTCACTGAAGCAGACTGCCACATCTGTCTCCTACAGAGAGGCTGGTGGGTTTGAACCACTGACCTTTCAGTTAGCAGCCAAGTTCTTTAACCACAGAGCCACTAGGGCTCACTGCTGTCATGTACAGTGATTACATAAGCAAATTCTGAAACAAACTCCCTGGGTTTAAATCCTAACTCAGTTTATCAGCTGGGTGATCTGGGCACGTTACTTTACCTCTCACTGCCTTAGTTTCCCATTTCTAAAATGGATCTTATGCAAAAGGTTGTCACGCAGGTTAAATAAAACACACAAGGCACTTAGAAAAAGGCCTTACACACAGAATGAACACAATAAATGTTAGTTTTCATAATTATTAAGGGAATACAAACAAACGGTTAGGTTGAAGGAACTTCCACTGAGAAAGAGTTGAGTTCCAAAATTCATGTGTAAAGTCATTTACATCAACTGTTAAAGTTGTATGTTTAGATTCAAGTGATTACTGAGGTATGTTATGATCTTGAACAGAGTTCTGGGGACTATACAGGCTGACTCTGCATGCCCTTCTCCTGCACATCCATTCCATCTCCCTTGGAGCCCAGACATCATGTTATCAATTAAACCCCTCCCACACTGGTGGTGTACTGTTTAAGAGCTATGGCTGCTAACCAAAAGGTCATCAGTTCAAATCCACCAGGCGCCCCTTGGAAAGTCTATGGCACAGTTCTGCTCTGCCCTATTGGGCCGCTACGAGTTGGAATAGACTCAGTGGCAATGGGTTTTTAATGGGTATGAGTTAACTGTTCGGTGCTTAAAGACGTACCAAAAGCAACCACTAACACAAAAGTATAGTAAAAGTTCTTATTTTAGAATAGCAAAACCTTTTTCTAACACAGTGGTGAATTAGGGTGGGCTGTGGATCAAGAGGAGCCCTGGTGGCATAGTGGTTAAGAGCTCAGCTGCTAATCAAAAGGTCAGCAGTTCGAATCCACCAACTAGTCCTTGGAAACTCTATGGGGTAGTTCTACTCTATGCTATAGGGTCTCTGTGAGTTCAAATCAACTAGGGTCTCTACGGGTTGGAATCAACTTGATGGTGACAAGTTTGGTTTGGTGGGTGTCATGGATTGAATTATGACCCTAAAAAACGTGTGTCTCAACTTGGTTAGGCCATGATTCCCACTATTGTGTAGTTGACGTCCATTCTGTGATTGTAATTTTACTTTAAGAGGATTAGGGTGGGATTGTAACACCACCCTCACTCAGGCACGTTTCCCTGTGGTGTGACCTGCACCACCTTTTATCTCTCCAGACATAAAAGGAAAGGGAAGCAAGCGGAGAGTTGGGGGCCTCATACTATCAAGAAAGCAGCACCAGGAGCACAGCATGCCCTCTGGACCCAGGGTCCCTGCACCTGAGAAGCTCCTTGACCATGGGAAGGCTAAGGACAAGGACCTTCTTCCAGAGCCGAAAGAGAGAGAAAGCTTTCCTTTAGAGCTGATGCCTTGAATTTGGACTATTAGCCTACTTTAATGTGAGGTATTAAATTTCTCTCAGTTAAAGCCATCCACTCATGGTATTTCTGTTATGGCAGCATTAGATGATGAAGACAGTGGGTCAAGGTGGAAGGAGTGGATGAAGGACAAAAAAAGAAAAACGGACAACAAGAGAAATATAAGAATTCAGAGAACTGTGAAAATTTAATTCCTGAATATACTTTCTTTCTCCTCCCTATAACTGTAAGGACTTTTCTCATATACAGCATATATAAGTAAATCCTTGCAATATTTAAAACACTTAGATTTTTGTAAAACTCATTCTCTGAAAACTCATGGTGGCCCCATTAATTTGTGGCTTAAAAACAACTCAGAACTAAAAAGAAGCATAAATAAATAAATAAAGGCACTGCTGTCATTTGCGGGTGATGTTCTTTTCCTGCTATCCACAACCCACACACTCGGGAGTTAATTTTCCAGGGTCAGCATTCATAGACCATCCTCTTTCTATTACCACCACCCCACCACCCTTAATTATTTAGAAAAGGCAGGGCCAGTCAGTGTTCCAAACATCAAGTTTTCTCTCCAAAATGCCAACTCGCACTTGGGGAGCAGGCTACATTCTCAGCTATCAGCACTTCCACTAGCCCCTGCAGATAAGGAACATGTCTCCACTTAACTGTTCATCGTAATAATAATAAAAAAAAAAAATGTAAAAACCTGTTTCTTCAAACAAAACAAAACAGGCATTTCCCTATTACCCACCCACCCCACTCTCCCACACCCAGTGCTCCCCCACCACACACACACTCAAATATTTCATACCAAGGGTATGTCCCAAGCACGGGGTCTGGCTCCGCTTTTCTTTTACAGCCCTTGGAGGCCTCTGGAGAAACCATACTTTTGGTTGGCAATTCCCTGAACCCTGCCTATTCAAGCTGGCACTTATTCAAAAAGGCAGGTGAGTCTTCAAGTCAGGTTTTTAAAAGGAATTTAAGAGGAATCAGGTGATATGCCTACTCACCCTCAAGTTTCTCAAAGGTAATAATTTCTTGAGATGTTTACAATGTCTCAACTATGGGTTAATTAAATCCCTTAGGATGGTGGGCATGGGAAAATCCTCCATCTCAATGCCCCCCATTTTGAAAAAAAATAGGAGAAATCTCCAAAATTACAAATTTGAATTTCTACATATTTGATTGAACTAAGGAGTAAGTTCCTCACGTGTGTTATTCTTGGTCTGAGCCCTGGTGGTGCAGTGGTTAAGAGCTCAGCTACTAACCAAAAGGTCTGCTGTTTGAATCCACCAGCCGCTCCTTAGAAACCCTGTGGGGTAGTTCTACTCCATCCTATAGGGTTGCTAAGAGTCAGAATCCACTGGATGGCAATTGGTTTGTTTGTTTTTCAATCTTTGGCTGAAAGGTGGACTTTGTTATCAATTTATTAAATCAACGGGTAATTTGCTGGATATTTCTCATACAGGAACTTATGATGTCTTCAAATCCAGCCAATCAGGTTTAGGGAGAGAGAAACTTCTCTACCTTAGCCTCCCTGCCACTCCCACACCTTTTTCATTGATTTCCATGCCCTGTTTAAGTAACATCACTCATCACTTCTCACTGTCTAGGTTATTTGAGCTAATTCAGGGCAGTCAATTCCACCTGAGCCCTAGGATACCCTCATTTACATACTCTGCCCTGTTGTTCCTTCACCAATGGCTGACCTCACATCTCCCCTTGAATGTCTACTAGGCATCTCAGACTTAATGTGGTTCAAATAAAATTCTTGCTCCAAGTGTCTTATTTACCTCCCAGTCTTCCTTATCTAAGCAAATGTTCTCACTATCCTCTGGGTTGTTCAGGACAAAAACCTAGGAATCATCCTTGATTTCTCTCCTTTATTCAAATCTTGCATCCAATCCATTGACACATATTCTGGACTCTTGGCTCTACCTTAAAATAAATCCTGACTCTATCCACTTCTCACTACCTCCACCTTACAGCCACCATCATCTCTTGGTTAAAACTGGACTCCATGCCACTGATCTTCCCTCTTACAGTCTACATAACAGCATCATTTCAGCGGCTTCTCATGGCGATTAGGAAAAATTCCCAAATGCTTCCCATGGTCTTTCATGATGCGGGGCTTGCCCACCATACTAACAGTCCTCCCTCGGTTCACTCCACACTCGCCATGACTTATTTCCTGAGCTTCCTCAAACATGCCAAAACACTTGGTTATTTAAGGGCCTCAGAAACAACTCTTTCCTTTATTGGCAATATCCTCCCTCCAGAACTTCATACAGCTATTCTCTCCTTGGATATAGGTCAGTTATCTTCTCAAATATCCTGCTCCCATAAGCCTTTACTGACTATTAATCTAAAACAGCTCACCCTACTCATTCCCTCACATGCAACTCTGTCTTATTTTCAAAATATTTAGCTCTCCTTGACATTTTTTGTTAATTATTACCTGTAAATTTATTTTTTCTGGTGGAGAATGTATGCAGCAAAACATACCCCAACTCAACAGTTTCTACCTGTACAATTTAATGACATCGGTTACATTCAAGTTGTGCAACCATTCTTGTCCTCCTTTTCTCAGTTGTTCCTCCATCATTAACATAAACCCACTGCTCCTTAAGGTTCCTATCTAATCTTTTCAGTAGCTGTTGTCAATCTGATGCCATGTAGACAGTTCTTAAAAGAGCATATGCTCAAGGTAGACCACTTTTATTAGTTAAGTAAGCTAATGTTCTGGAGCCCTCGTGGCACAGCGGTTAAGTGATACGGTAGCCAAGCAAAAGAAGAGCAGTTTGAATCCACCACCTGCACCTTGGAAACCCTATGCGGCAGTGCTATTCTGTCCTACAGGGTCTCTGAGTCAGAATCAACTCAACAGCAACAGTTGGGTTTTTTCTTTTTTATACTTCGGTTTTAAGATAATTCAAGGGAATGCTTTTGGTGTAACGTTTAAAGATTATCTCACGGCAATAGTTTCAGGAGTTCATTCACCCTCAATGGCTCCAAAAAGTCTAGGGTTCATGAGAATTTGAAATTCTATTCTGCATTTTCCCCCTTTTGATCAGGGCTTTGCTATGGACTCTTTGATCAAAATGTTCAGCGACAGTAGCCGGGAACCTTCTGGTTCTTCTGGTCTCGTGGCATGCTAGATGTTCTTTTAAAAAACATGAGTGGATGCTGAAGGTTATCAAATACTTATTTTATTACACCTATTAATATAATCACATTTATTTTTCCTGTACCTATGGCAAATTGTACTGATTCATTTTTGAATGTTAAACTAACCTTGAATTCTTGGGATAGACCCAACTTGGTCATAATATAATCTTCTTTACAGTATTGCTGGATTTGTTTTGCCTATTTATTTTCATATTTTACATCTATGTTCATCAGTGACATTGGCCTGTAATTTTCCCATCTTGTGCTGCTCTTGTCAGGTTTTGGTATCAATATTCATTCTACAAGCTTTATAAAATGAGTTTGGGTATATATTTCCTTTTATATTGAAGAATTTGTGAAATATTTCTTGAATATTTGGCAGAATTTGCAGGAAAAGCCATCTGACATGAAGTTTCCTTTTTGAGAATAGTTTGAGCTCTAATTCAATTCTATTAACAGTTGTGGAATTACTTTTGCTTCCTGTTTCTTCCTGAATCATTGTTATTAACTTACATGGTAGGATACGTTTGCCTACTTTACCTAAATTTGCAAATTTATTGGCTAATATGGTTCATAACATTCTCACATTATCTTTATGTTCTGCAAGATCTGTAGTCATTTTCTTTCTAATTCCTGATATTCGTTGTTTATACCTTCATTCTTTTTCACTTCATCAGTCTTGCCTAAAGTTTGTCAATTTTACTAGCATTTTCTAAGAATCAACTTTAGTCTTTGTTGATCGTCCGTTGCATGTATTCAATCATTAATAGAAACAAAAATTCCTATGTTTGTTTCTGGTTTTTACCCAACATTTTGAATGGATGTTTAACTCACTTATTTTTCAAGATTTGTTCTTTCCAATTATATTTTTAAGGCTATAAGTTTCCTGTATTATATTGTCTGTACTGCACAAATTTTTACGTGCACTATGTTCATAATTGTTCACTTCAAAAGGTATTCTAATTTTCATCATGATGTCTTCTTGATTCATACTATTTTAAAATATCCAAGGACATGGAGATTTTGTATTTTCTCTTTCTAAGATGGTTTTTATTTTAATTTTGGTGTACTTACATAGTATCCTCTATATTATTGCAGACTCTTGAAATTTGTTGAGACTTGCTTTATAACACAGTATATAGTCCGTTTTTATAAACACTATGTATTTTGTGCATGAGATGAATGTATATTCTTTAGTGGTTAGATAATGCACACACATACACATATATCAATTTGGTATTTTTATACATGTTAAATCTTCTGTATCGTTGATAATTTATGGACTTCTATGTTTCTGAGGGGTGTGTTAAAAATCTATTACGAAGCATGATGTCAAAAGGAGCCCCAGTAGTGCAGTGGTTAAGCACTCAGCTGTTAAACCTTTTGATTTGATCCACCAACTACTCCATAGGAGAAAGATATGACCATTTCCTGTCATAAAGATTACAGCCTTAGAAACCCTTTGGAGAAGTTCTACTCCATCTTATAGTCACTATGAGTCAGAATTGACTCAACAGCACACAAGAGAAAATGTATGATGTGATGGAAACTGAGGAGTACGAAGCTCAAAGAATTGGTCCTAACTCCAGGGTCAAAGGATGAAGGACAGAGAAAACAGCAGAGACGTCCAAAAGCTTGGAAAAAAGGAGGCTGAGAGGACAATGGTTGGTGGTTTAAGGGCTTTGAAGGGCTACCACATATACTGAGGAATCTGGAGTGCAATGTTCTTGCCTAAGGATGAAGACATGCTCATAAAGATCCTGACAAAGCTTTAGGCTTGCACCTCTGGTTGATCTTTGGGCTCCATGGGGGCAGGAAGTGAAGGCTAAGGCAGAGTTTTAGGCACTCTTGCTTAGCATTGAAAGAACGCCCCAGTTCAGAGCCAATCTGCAAAGACTGGGATAATGTTCCTTTTCCTTTTTGGCTACAAGCATTTAAAGAAAGCACTGTCAGGTCAAGAACTGACTGCTGAGATAACAGAACAGAACTTCAGTGTCCACACATGAGAAGACATACAATCTTTGCAGAAATAGTTTGGAAACATCACTAAGCAAATGGATGACTGGCCCTCAACAATTAAAAAAAAAAAAAAAGCAAACCCTAACGCCTGGAGGGAATCTGATTTCCAGAGTTTTACATTATAATATTTAAGATATCCAGTTTTCAACACACTATTTTAAGTCATAAAAAGAAAAAGAAAAGGATGGTTCATTTGTTAAGAAGAAAGAAAGAAGAGAAATGAACAGAAAGCATCCCTAAGGAAACACAGATATTGGGATTACTAGACAAAGATTTTAAAACAATTGTCTTAAGTTTCCTGAAAGAGCTAAAGAAACCACAGACAAAAAAAAAAGGAAACCAAGAAAAGAATGTATGAACAAGTAGAAAATATTAATAAAGAAATATTATACAAAAGAACCAAATAGAAATTATAGAGCTGAAAAGTAGAATAGCTGAAATAAAAATTTCATTAGAGGAGCTCAACAGCAGATTTGAGCAAGAAAGCAGGAAAATGTAAACTTGAAAAAGCACAACGGAAATTGTTCTAACTGAGGAGCATAAAGGAAAAAGAATGAAGAAAATGAACAGAGCCTAAGGGACCTGCGGGACAACATCAAGCATACCAATATACTCATCAAGGGAGTTCCAGAAAGGAAAGAAAGATGAAAGGACAGAAAGAATATTTGAAAATGTAATGACTGGAAGTTTCCCAAATGTCATCTAGATATCCAAGAAGCTCAATAAACTCAATGGACAATAAATACATAGATATCCACAGAGAGATATAATCAAAATGTCAAAAGACGAACACAGAAACTTGAAAGTGGCAAGAGATAAGTGACTCCTAATGTACAAACAAGAGAGTCTCAACAAGTTTAACTGGTGATTTTTCATCAGAAACCATTGAGATGAGAAAATAGTGGGATGATGTATTTAAGATACTGGAAAAAAAATACAGAAACAAAAGTATGAACCAAGATGTCAATATCTAGCAAAACTATCTTTCAAAAATGAAGGCGAAATTAAGACATGCCCATATACACAAAACCTGAGGGAGTGTGTTAGTAGCAGAACTGCCTTATGAGAAATGCTACAGGGAATCATTCTGGCTGGCACGGAAGGACACTAGACAGTAACTTGAAGCCATAAAAAGAAACAAAGACTCCGTAAAGGTAACTGCTTAGATAAAACAAAGTCAGTAATATTTTTATATCACGCCTCTTTTTTTTATATATGATTTAAAGCACGAATGCATAAAAATACTTACACATCTCTCTTAATGGACACACAATGTATAAAGATGCAATTTTTGTAACAGCAACGTAAGTAGGGGAGGTAACTGAGCTGAATAAAAGCAGAATTTTGTATACTGTTGAAGCTAAATTTGTATTAATTAAAAGAAGATTGTTATAAATATAAGATATCAATTGTAATCCTCATGGTCACCACTAAGAAGTTAAAAAATATAAGGAAAGGAAATAAGGAGAGGATCAAAATTGTACACGTGAAAAAAATCAGTCAAACACAAACGTGGACAGTAGTGAAGAAAATGAGCAACAAAATACATATATGACCTACTACAAAGTAGAAGATATAAGTCCTTCCTTATCATTAATCGCTTTAAATATAAATAGATTAAATTCACAATTGGGATCATTAAAGTTGTGTGTCAACTTTGTTGGACCATGATTCTCAGTGCTTTGGCAGTTATGATGCAGTTTAGCAGTCGTATAATGATGCAATCATTTCCGTACCTCCATGATGGGATCTGCTGTGAGTAGCCAATCAGATGTAAGGGAGTTTCCTCGGGGGTGTGGACTGCATCCAATATAAGTGGCCTTTCTGGCAAGGCTCTTGAGCTTTTGTTCACTCTGAATCCTGCAGCTGGCTCCTCTTCATCTGACCTCAAGTTTTTGGGACTTGAACCTTCAGCTTACCTTCCAACTTTGGGATTCACCAGCCTCTGCAGTCTGTGAGCCACGGCCTGCCAGCTTACCTGCCGATGTTGAGATTTGTCACCCTTTGCAGCCTGTGAGGCACAGACCTGTTGTATGACCTGCAGATCTTGAGTTCTGCAGTCCCTGCATCTATGTGAGTCAGGAGAAGCCACAAGCCTGATCCATGGACTTGAGACTTACCAGGCTCTACAGCCTCGTGAGCCATTTCCTTGATATAAATCTATCTCTCTCTCCCTCTCCCTATCTATCCATCCATCCATCCATCCATCCATCCATCCATCCATCCATCCATCTATCTATCTATCTATCTATACACCTCACTGGTTTTGCTTCTCTAGAGAACCCAGCCTAAGATACCAATTAAAAGACAAACATTGGCAGAATGAATAAAAAAATCATTCAATTGCTATCAAGCTGATCTGACTCATGGTGACCCCTCCCCCCATATGTGTCAGAGTAGTACTGACACACAAGTGTGTCAGTTCAATGGCTAATTTTTCAAAAGTAGACCGCCAAGCCTTTCTTCCGAAGTGACTCTGGGTGGACTCAAACCTCCAGCATTTTGGTTAGCAGCTGAATGCATTAACCGTTTGCACCTCCCAAGGACTACAACATATATCTATGTTTATTTCTGTATTACTTGTCTTTATACTATACATACACACATACACACACACACAGACATCCATGAGTGGCTCATACAGATGCTTTGGACTTCAACTAGTAGGGCTCTATTAATTATTGATAGAAAAGTACTGATATCAATTGCAAATGCTTATTTGTCCATTTCCCCTTTCAGATTTATTAATGTCTGTATTTTGGAGCCCTGGTGTTAAATACATACACATTTACGATTGTTGTATCTTTTTGGAGAATTGAACCTTTATTATGTTATGTCCCTACTTATTCCTAATTTATACTCCTTTTCCTGAAGTATAATTTGTCTGATATTAATATAGCTACTGCAGTAGAACTGGATAATTTTCAACCATTTCAAGAGGTAGCATAAGATCAAGAACTGATGGTATAAAAGGAAGAAATCGAAGCTGCATTGAAGGCATTGGTGAAAAAACTATCCACTCTCCACCATCTTCACTAACTCTGACACCAACTGTCCCTCACACAGCACTCCCTACTTCTCTGCTGGGTTCAGTAATTCATTGCAACGGCCACACAGAGCTCATAATCCATATTCATGATTATGGGGTTTATTAGGGAAGTAACAAGTATAACTCAGGCTCAAAGACACTCAGAATACAGTTCTTCTATCAGGACAGCCTCTTCCCTCCTGTGCTCATAGGCGTGCCTCTGCCTGGCCTTGGGCCTCTCTCCAAAGGCACTCAGCTTTCCTTCTCCATGGGCCATCATCTCCTATAGCCGGGTCCCTGTTGCTTGGTCTCTCCTGCCATGGCATCTTACCGTCTTCAGGGTTACAGTTTCCTCTCTCTATCTCAGTCTCCTGCTTCTAGGAGCTTCTCAGTGCAGGGATCTCAGGTCCATAATATATGCTCAGCTCCTGGCTGTTCTTCCTTGATGGGAGTTGAATCCTCCTCTTTGCTCTGGAACTGGTGCTCTTTGAAGGGAAAACTAAACAATCCCCTTGGTGAGCCACAATTATCCTATCACACAGTCCTGCCCAAGCACCGGGGTGAATGTTATAAGACCATGGCTAGAAAGGCCACACAAAGTAAACAATCACATCACAGTACCTTGGACTCATTTTTCAAGTGAAGTATCAAAAATCCGATACGAACAGATTGGTAAAGAACATAATCAACACCAAGAACATTTTCATAATTATGTTTTCTGTATTTGGAAGAAATCTATAGCACTATTCTTATTTTGCCCATTCACAGGAATCACAGAGATTAGTGGTAGATATCGCAGTACCAGAAAACTCCCTGGTGAAACAGTCTGTGAGCAGTCTTACAAACACGGATATTCCACCAGAGTCAAAAGAATGACGTTACATTAATCATCAAAGAGAACATTTCAAGATCTAGCCTGAAGTACAATGTTGTCACTGATAGGCTAATATCCATACACTTACAAGGAAGACCAGTTTATATGACTATTCAAATTTATGCACCAACCACTAATGCCAAAGACAAAGAAATTGAAGATTTTAAACAACTTCTGCAGCCTGAGATTGATCAAACATGCAATCAAGATGCATTGATAATTACTGGTCATTAGAATGTTAAAGTTGGAAACGAGGAAAAGTAGTTGGAAAACACAGCATTGCTGATAGAAATGATGCCAGAAATCTCATGAAAGAAGTTTGCAAGACCAGTGACTCATCCACTGCAAATATTTTTTTTCACCAACATAAACGGCAGCTATACACGTGGACTTTACCAGATGGAATACACAGGAATCAAACTGACTACATCTGTGGAAAGAGAAGATGGGAAAACTCATATCATCAGTCAGAACAAGGCCAGGGATCGATTGTGAAACAGACTGTCAATTGCTCATATGGGAGTTCAAGTTGAAACTGAAGAAAAGTAGAATAAGTCAAAAAGGGCCAAAGTACGACCTTGAGTACATCTCACCTGTATTTAGAGACCACCTCAAGAATACATTTTACATGTTAAACACTAACGACTGAAGACCAGGTGAGTTGTGGAATGACATCAAGGACATCACACATGAAGAAAGCAAGAGGTCCTTTAAAAGACAGGAAAGAAAGAAAAGACCAAAACGGATGTCAGAAGAGACTCTGAACCTTGCTCTTGAATGTCGGGTAGCTAAAGTGAAAGGAAGAAATGACGAAGTAATAGAGCTGAAAGAAGATTTCAAAGGGTGGCTTGAGAAGAAAAAGTATTATAACGACATGTGTAAAGATCTGGAGATGGATAACCAAAACGGAAGAACACACTCAGCATTTCTCAAGCTGAAAGAACTGAAGAAAAAATTCAACCCTTGAGTTGCAATACTGAAGGATTCTACGGGTATAATATTAAATGACACAGGAAGCATCAAAAGAAGATGAAAGTAATACCCACAGTCACTATACCAAAAAGAATTGGTCGACCTTCAACCATTTCAGGAAGTACCGTATGATCAGAAACCGATGGTACTGAAGGAAGAAGTCCATGCTGCACTGAAGGAATTGGTGAGAAAAAAAAGCCTCCGAGAATTGACGGAATACCAACTGAGATGTTTCACCAAATGGATGCAGCACTGGAATCGCTCACTTGTCTAATCCCAAGAAATTTGGAATACAGCTACCTGGCCTACGAACTGGCAAGGATCCATATTTACGCCTATTCCTATGAAAGGTGATCCAACCAAATGTGGAAATTATCAAACAATATCATTAATATCATATGCAAGTAATATTCTGCTAAAAATCATTCAAAAGCAGCTGCAGCAGTACATTGACAGGGAACTGCCAGAAATTTAAGCAGGATTCAGAAGAGGACATGGAAGGAGGGATATCACAGCTGATGTCATATCGATTCTGGCTGAAAGCAGAGAATACCAGAAAGATGTTTACCTGTGTTTTATTGACTATGCAAAGGCATTTGACTGCTTGGGTCATAACAAATTATGGATAACATCGCGAAGAGTGGGAATTCCAGAACACTTAATTGTGCTGATGAGGAACCTGATCAAGAGGTAGACGTTCAAACAGAAAAAAGTGATACTGCGTGGTTTAAAGTCAGGAAAGGTGTGTGTCAGGGTTGTATCCTTTCACGATACTTATTTAATCTGCAAATAATCTGAGAAGCTAGACTATACGAAGAACACGACATCAGGATTGGAGGAAGACTCATTAACAACCCGCATTTTACAGATGACACAACCCTGCTTGCTAAAAGATAAGAGGGCTTGAAGCACTTTCTGATGAAGATCAAAGACCGCGGCCTTCAGTATAGATTGTACCTCAACATGAAGAAAACAAAAATCCTCACAACTGGGCCAATGAGCAACATCATGATAAATGGAGAAAAGATTGAGGTTGTCAAGGATTTCATTTTATTTGGATCCACAATCAACACCCATGGAAACAGCAATTAAGAAATCAAAAGATGCACTGCATTAGGCAAATCGGCGGCAAAAGACCTCTAAAGTGTTGAAAAGCAAAGACATCACCTTGAAAACGAAGATGCAACTGATCCAAGCCACAGTGTTTTCAGTGGCCTCGTATGTGTGGGAAAGCTGGCTGATGAATAAGGAAGACCGTAGAAGAATTGATGCCTTTTAATTGTCGTGTTGGTGAAGAATTCTGAATATACCATGAACTGCCAAAAGCACAAAAAAATCTATCTTGAAAGAAGTATGTACCCGAATGTACCCTAGCCTAGAAGCAAAGATGGCTAGACTACATCCTACATACTTTGGACCTGTTTTCAGGAGGAATTAGTCCATGGAGAAGGATATCATGTACTATTTCTTTGGACTATCTAAGACCTGAAGAACAAAATCTCATGGTCCAAATTAACGTTTTTACTTACTAATTTTCAAATGTAGCCCTGGTGGAACAGTGGTTAAGAGCTTGGCTGAAACTAAAAGGTTTCAACCAGCCTCTCCTTAGAAGCCCTGCTGTGCAGTTCTATTCTGCCCAATAGGGTCACTGTTAGTTAAAATTTAATCCACAGCAATGAGTTATTTAATTTTCAAATATAAATTTTTTGTGTTAATGTCTAAATTCTAAAGTAAATTTTATTTTATAAACTACCTGTTTTATAAATTTATTTTCTATTATTCAAATTTATTGTTATGGTAGAATCAAACTTAAAAAGTGACATAATTTTATATCCAGGCAAAATGAAATGCCAATAACTAAGTGGAGTGCAAAAATGGAAGCCTGCAGAAGATAAAATGATTTGTGAATCCCTAAAGACAATTCCAAAATTCCTTTTTAGAATGTAATAAATCAGAACAGACTTCTTCCACTAAAGGTACATGCTTAATGGGTGGGAATCATCCTACTAGTACCACTAGTGCTGAAATTAACGATGGCAATACAAATAAGAGAATTTGTTCCAAATTCTGCATCCATTTCTTGCTGTAGTAAAAAAAAAAAATTAGTAATGATCTAGAAAGTGAAACTAAGAATATTAAATTGTCACATCTGCAGACCCCATAAATAACAAAAATGCAGATCCTGCCTTGTGGAATAATTTTCTTCCAACGAAGTAAATTACTGGATCAAAAGAGGCCCAAGTGATTGTCAACATCACAGTTGTCCACTTGTAAATTTGTGTTGAAAATTCCTGGACGGTAAACAAAGTTCTGTAGCCAGAATTTCTTCTAGAGTGCAAAGTTAATGATGAAAATTATAAGAGGGAGTGGCTACTGCAATCTCCATCAGTCAGCTCTGTGTATTGTTTTGTTTGCAAACCTAGTAACCAAACAAACAAACCCGTCATCCTCATTTAATTCTTGAATTGTTACAGATGAATTTAGCAATTGGTGCAAATTGAATAGGATCGGTAAACATGAAAATAGTTCAATTCACAAAGATTATGTTATCATATTTAAACCAAACACACTGTTCTGGCTTAATTTATGAAGTGGAATCACAAATTAATAAACATCAGTATTGAAAGGCCATTTTGTAATGTGTCATTGTTGTCATAACAATCACCGAATGGGGACTATCTTCGTGAAAAAGAAATGAAGTCTTTGGGTCCCCACGAAATGGAAAATTTTAAAGTTGACTTCAACTTGTTGCTCATTTGATCTATTTTTAGCAAGTCACATCTCAAAACACGGTAACACAGGAAAGGGCAATCCATCCTATAATTCTAAAATAATGTGTAAAAAATTTATAATTTTGATAAGTGATGAAATTCAATCAACTATTTTCAGTGAAATAAGTATAGCTCGATATTTCATTTTGTCTGTGGATTCCACTTCTGAGCCTTCTCATACAGGCCAGCTAAGGATTGTTTAAAGATCCGTATCTCCAACAGATAGAAAACCTGTGTGGTGATTTATCACATTTACTAGCTTAAAAAATCTAAAAAATCATACTGGTAAAGACATTGCAAAGCAAGTGTTTCACTAATTATGTGAAGTTTGCAAAATTGATTTTTCTAAGTGCAGAGACCAATCCTATGACAATGCTGCCATTACGTCACTGCATTATAAAGGCATGCGACAGAAAATTCTGGAATGAAATTAATATGCCATTTTCATACCAAGGTGCTGCACATTCACTTAATTTTGTAGGATGTATCACAATAGATTTTTTTTGTCCAAAACCAATTGATGTTTTTTCGAATATTCAGTTACTTTACAAATTTTTTGCCACCTCTACTCACTGATGAGCTGTTCTTAAAACATATTCAGGCAATGACTGAACATTAAAATGTCATGCTATAGCAACAAGTACAATTCTAGGTGCCACACAGAATATTGCTGAAGACCAGATACAGAAAGGAAACACCAAAACAGAAGCTAAAATCATCGCTGCCTTAGTCATCTAGTGCTGCCACAACAGATACCGTAAGTGGATGGCTTTAACAAAGAGAAATTTATTTTCTCACAGTCTAGTAGGTTACAAGTCCAAATTCAGGACGTCAGCTCCAGGGGAAGGCTTTCTCTCTCTGTTGATTCTGGAAGAAGGTCCTTGTCCTCCATCTTCCCATGGTCAAGGAGCTTCTCAGGCACAGGGACCCCGGGTCCAAAGGACATGCTCTGCTCTTGGTAGTATGAGGTCCCCAACTCTCTATCCTTTCATCTCCTGAGAGATAAAAGGTGGTGCAAGCCACACCCTAGGGAAACTCCCTGTATCTCGGATCAGGGAGGTGTTAAAATCCCACCCTAATCCTCTCAACATAAAATTACCATCACAAAATGGAGGACAACCTCACATGGCCTATCCAAGTTGATACACACATTTTGGGGGGACATAATTCAATCCATGACATTCTACCCTTTGGCCCCCCCAAAATCACATTCTTGCAAATGGAAAACATATTCGTCCCATCACAAACCAAAACCAAACCCACTGCCATCCAGTCGATTCTGACTCATAGCGACCCTATAGGACTGAGTAGAACTTCCCCATAGAGCTTCCAAGGAGCACCTGGCAGATTCGAACTGCCAACCTTTCGGTTAGCAGCCGTAGCACTTAACCACTATGCCACCAGGGTTTCCTCATCCCATCATAGCATAGAAAAAAGTCTTAAATCAAGTCCAAGTCCAAAATTCAAAAATCCCTCTTCATCTGTGAAATCTAGGACACAAGTTATCTGCTTCCAAAGGTACAATGGCATAAAAGGCACAAGCTAGACATTTCCATTACAAACTGAAGAAACTTGAGGGAAAGAAGGCATAACATGCACCAAGCGAGTCAGGAGAACACATCGCGTTAGCCCTCAAAGACATTGCAAACCAAGTGTTTCACTAATTAGGTGAAGTTTGCAAAATTGATTTTTCGAAGTGCAGAGACCAATCCTATGACAATGCTGTGAAATGTCACTGCATTATAAAGGCATGCAACAGAAAATTCTGGAATGTAATGAATATGCCATTTTCATACCAAGGTGCTGCATATTCACTTAATTTTGTAGGATGTATCACAATGGATTTTTGTCAAAAAAAAAGATTTTTTTCTTCTATTCAGATATTTTACAAATTTTTTGCCATCTCTATTCACCGATGAGCTGTTCATAGGCAATGATCAGCATTAAAATGTCTTTTTAATACCCACTGGGAAGCACATGCTAGAGCAACGAGCTCAATCCTGGACTCACACACTCAGATTCTAGGTGCCATAGAGAATATTGCTGAAGACCAGTCACAAAAAGGAGATACCAGAACAGAAGCTTAAAACGTCGCCAACAAAATGGAAACACAGCCCATATATTTATGTTTGTTATGTATAATAATATATTCCATCATTTTCATTTGACGAGTCAATTCTCCAAGATTCAGAAGTAAATTTATAGACATGCATAGATCTCTACCAGCTATTAACAAGATATTTACATAAGAGAATATTTTGAAAACACAATAAAACAAATACTGCCAAATACTGATTATCAAGCAGTTTATTGTTGCAGAAGCATTAAAAGAAACAAGTAAATGACAGAAATGCTCCAGAAGTACTGAGGGCCAGAGATCAATTTCACATAACCACCATCATTGACACACTTGAACCTTCCATGAAATGAAGGGTGATGATGTATGAAGTTCTTTCTGATATTTTTTCCCTTCTTAATGTGAATATAACTGATGAAGAATTCCTGAAGGTACCCAATAAATTAGCACAGGCTTATCCTGATGAGGAAACCCTGGTGGCACAGTGGGTAAGTGCTACGACTGCTAACCAAGAGGACGGCAGTTCAAATCCACCAGGCGCTCCTTGGAAACTCTATCGGGCAGTTCTACTCTGTCCTATAGGGGCGGGATGAGTCAGATTCGACTCGACGGCAGTGGGTTTGGTTTTTATCCTGATGACTTAAGATAAACCTTTATGGAGAAGTGCTACAATTTCATTCTTATGTTAGAATTAAGTTTAGAGATTCAAGACAAATTTTACTCATATAGGCGTGTAAACCAAAAAACCAAACCCACTACTGGTGAATTGATTTCAACACATAGCAACGCTATAGGACAGAGTAGAATTGCCCCCATAGGGTTTCCATGGAGCAGCTAATGTATTCGAACTGCCAAGCTTTTGGTTAGCAGCTGAGTTCTTAACCACTGCACCACCAATGCTCCAAATATACTCTGGCCCAGTAGTTCAAATGCAACAGCCGCTCCTTGAAAACCCTATGAGGCAGTTCTACTCTGACCTATAGGGTCATTATGCATCAGAATCGACTCCAACTCAACGGGTTTGTTCTGCCTACTGCCTCATCCCTATTTCATTTTCTCAGAGATAAGTTTCTCTGATAGGGTCAGATTCAGGAATGTGATGAAAAATGTCTCTTGTAGGAGGTGGGGCCAAGATGGCAGAGTAGTCAGATGCTTTGTGTAGCCCCTCTTATAACAAAGACCCGGAGAAGTAAATCGATTATATGTGACAATCTAGGAGCCCTGATCATCAAAGGTGAAGTTACAGAATTGGACTTAGTGGCAGGGGGAAGGGGACATGGTTCAGAAGCAGTGAGAGGTTGACAGACCGGACCCGGCAGAAACCAGTACCCTGCAGGCCGGATTGGATGGCACGTGCGGTGAGGCAAGCAGTGACGCTCAGGACATGTTTTTCACATCAGAAGAGACCGAGTGGTGGAAAGTCTACACAAGCCTCCATAAGCAGTGAAAAGCAGTGCTAAGTTGGCAAAAGATAAGTACATGCATTTAAAATGCCACACAAATCAAAAATCATCCCCTTTGGGAAGAACATCTCTCCCATTTACCTGCTTCCTCCCTCTCTGTTTTTAGTCTTGGACCAGCTTCAGCTATTTCTGGGTCCCCTGGGCCAGAAGTAGGAACTATCACATGCCCTGGAGCAGGAACAAACAACAAAAAATAATCTGCCAGCTTCCCTAAGCCAGGAACTCTGGGAAGGCACAGACATAAGGGGTCCAAGGACTCTGAATGCCTTTCACCCTTGCATAGACCTGTGTGGGCCCATTTCAACAGCATAGGCCCTTGTTAGCACACTACGACAGGGTATATACCTGAAGCCTATTTTCAACTCTATCAGCTATAAAGTAGAGTGGCAGATTTGTGATATTTGACAATGTTCTGCCAATTAAGCAGGGTCCTCACCTACCCACATCAGTGACCTGAGGGTTGGTGGCTCCATCCATGCCACCTAGCCACCCAATTCAGGAGTCCAGGAATAAGTGGTGAATCCCAGTCCTTACAACCAACAGCATTGGGTGCCCATGGTCTGGCTGCAAAACCCACCCACCTATGTGCTCTAGGGAACAGGGACATGCTTTCCTCCCAGACACTCAAGGGCAGTCATTCCCCCCACAGTAGCCAGACACCTGTACCTACACCAATCAACCCTGTCTATGTAGGACTGTAGGTGAGAGCCCACACCACACACTTGGTGACCAACCACCTGGACACCTGAGCTGAATGCATACAAGAAAAGTAAAATGGCTCCTAGGCTCACATACCTAGTAACAGCTCTGATCACCTGGTGACAGGATGGAAGAGCTTCAAAGGTGCCAATAATCAAACTAGCTCACCCAAGCAGCCTATTTGGGCATATCAAAATAAAACAAGACGCTAGGACACAGTACACCAAAAAAAAAAAAAAAAAAAAAAAAAAAAAACCCAGTGCCGTCAAGTAGATTCCGACTCAGTAAGCAAGCATAAAATAAATGAATATAATAACTCATTGATGGCTCAGAGACAAGTGTAAATATCAAATAACATAAAGAGGCAGACCATGATGGATTCAGGAAGCTCCCAAAACAACAAATCAAGAAATCTTCCAAATGAAGAGAAATTCCAGGAATTACCGGAGGTAGAATTTAAAAGATTAATACACTGAGCTCTTCAAAAGATCCAGGAGGAGATCAGGCAAAACGAAGAACAAGCCAAGGAACACACAGATAAAACAAAAGAGGAACTTAAGAAGGTTATATAAGAGTATAAAGACAAATGTAACAGGCTGCAAGAATCCATAGAAAGATAGCAAGCAAATCCAAAAGAGTAACAATAAAATTTCAGAATTAGACAACTCAATAGAAAATGAGAGGAGCAGAATTGAGGCACTGGAAGTCAGAATTAGTGAGATTGAAGATAAAGTACTCGACACCAACTCATTTGAGGAAAAATCAGATAAAATAATTTTTTTAAATTGAAGAAACTCTAAGAATTATGCGGGACTCTATCAAGAGTGATTGGAACACCAGAATCAGGGCGGGGGGTGGAGGGATAACAGAAAACACAGGGAGAATTGTTGAAGACTTCTTGGCTAAAAACTTCACTGATCTTGTGAAAGATAAGAAGATATCTACCCAAGATGCTTACTGAACCCCACGCAAGGTAGATGCCAAGATAAAGTCACCAGGACATATTATAATTTTGCTTGCCAAAACCAAATATAAAGAGAGAATTTTAAGAGTAGCTAGGGATAAACAAAAAGTCACCTATAAAGAAGGGTCAGTAAGACTAAGCTCGGACTACTCAGCAGAAACCATGCAGGCAAGAAGGACATATACGAAGCCCTGAAGGAAAAAAAAAAAAAATTGCGAGCCAAGAATTATATATCCAGCAAAACTGTCTCTCAAATATGATGGTGAAATTAGGACATTTCCAGATAAGCAAGTTTAGGGAATTTTTAAAAACCTAACCAATATGACAAGAAATAATAAAGGGAGTTCTCCAGTTAGAAAAGCAATAATATCAGGTAACAACCCAAGGCTAGAACACGAGACAGAACAACCAGATACCAACCCACGTAGGGACGTCACAAATAAATGAAAGCTAACACACTGAAAATATAGAAACAGAGACATCGATCTATAAAAGATGACAACATTAAGACAAAAAAGAGGGACTAAATAATGTAGTCATAGATCTTTCATATGGAGAGAAAGTCAAGATGATATAAAGACATAAAAGATTGGTTTAAATTTAGAAAAACAGGTAAATATTAAGGTAACCCAAAGGAAACTAACAATCCTACACATTAAAATAAAAAAAAAAGGAAAACATAAATTTTCAGCAAATACAAAAGCAGCAAGAAAAAGATGAAAGACTAAAAAGAAAAACGATTCAGCACAGAAAAAAATAAATTAGCAGTAAATACAAAGGCAACAAAAATGAAGAGGATGGAAAGAAAATGCACAAAGAACAACGACTCAAGAAAATTAAGTGGAATCAGGAAAATGTCAACAAGACATACACAAAAAAAGACGAAAATGACAGCACTAAACTCATAACTATGAATAATTATGATAAATGTAAATGGTTTAATTGCACCAATAAGGAGAGAGAGAGTAGCAGAATGGATTAAAAAACATGATCTGTCTGTATGCAGACTGCAAGAGACACACCATAGACTCAAAGACATAAACAAACTAAATCTCAAAAAATGGAAAAAAAATATATATATATATATCAAGCAGACAACAATAAAAAAATAAGAGTGGCAATATTAATCTCTGATAAAAGAGGCTTTAAAGTAAAATACACCACAAAGGAAAAGGAAATACACTATATAATGATTAAAGGGTCAATATACCAGGAGGACAAAATCATAATACTTATATACCCAATGACAGGGCTCCAAAATACATAAAACAAACTCAAACAGCATTGAAAAGAGAAATAGCTCCACAATAATAGTAGGAGACTTCAACATACCACTTCTGATGACAGACAGGATATCCATAAAGAAGCTCAATAAAGACACAGAAGGTCTAAATACCACAATCAGCCAACTGATCTCATAGACTTATACACAACACTTCACCCAACGGTAGTCAAGTACACTTTCTTTTCTAACACTCATGGAGCATTCTTGAGAATAGACCACGTATTAGGCCACAAAGCAAGCATTAAAAGAATCCAAAACATCAAAATATTACACAACATGTTTCCTGACCATAAAGCCATAAAAGTCAAACCGCTGTAGTTATCATACATTTTAATTTCTTACATATTTTAAA
Source organism: Loxodonta africana (assembly GCF_030014295.1). Lineage (NCBI taxonomy): Eukaryota > Metazoa > Chordata > Mammalia > Proboscidea > Elephantidae > Loxodonta > Loxodonta africana. The sequence goes on from NW_026975023.1 coordinate 80,606, forward strand.
CCCAATAAAGTCTATTCTTATTATGTCATGCAGTCAGTAATCATCTATTTTTACCCATTTCATTAACTTTCATTCCTTCTTGCATCTTAAGCCTTTCACCTTATTTTCTTCCTGCTTGAAGAATACCTTTGGAATTTTCTTTAATGTGGGCATGCTGATGTTAACTTATCTAGGTTTTGTTTCTCTGAAAACAAAAGGTCTTTGCTTATTCATGAAGGATGTTTTTCCTCAGCACAAAATTCTGGGTTGCCACGTATTTTCTCTCTATAATTTAAATATACCATCTTATTGTCTTAGGGTTTTCACTAATTCTGTAGAGAAGTCATCAGCCAGTTTTTTTGTTTGTCCTTTAAAGATAATCTCTTCCATTCTTTAGTTGTGTTAAATTATTTGTTTTTTTGTGGGGTTTTTTGTCTTTAGCTTCAGCAGTCCTACTATGATGTACCTAGATACGAATTTCTTTGTATTTACCCTACATGGGTCTTATAAGGAAACCCTGGTGGCGTAGCGGTTAAGTGTTATGGCTGCTAAGCAAAAGGTCAGCAGTTCGAATCCACCAGGCGCTCCTTGGAAACTCTACGGGGCAGTTCTACTCTGTCCTATAGGGTCGCTTTGAGTCGGAATCGACTCGATGGCAGTGGCTTTGTTCTTTTTTTTTTTTGGTTTGGGTTTTGTAAGTCTTCTAGGATCTGTGACTTGATATCTTTAATTATTTGAAGAAAATTCTCAGCCATAATCTCAGTTTTTCTGCCTCATTCTTTTTCTTCCTTCTTAAAGTATCTTATGCTAGATATTCTCATCGTATTCTCTGTATCTTATTCCTTTTTATATTATATATATCTTTCCTTTTGTCTATGCCTCTATTTTCTTCCAACGTATCTTCCAGTTCACTAAATCTCTTCAGCATTTTTAATCTGCTGTTATATACATGCATTAAGATTTTAACTTCAGCTATAGTTTTCAGTTGACTTTCTAAGTTGATCTTTTTCTTAGTTTCTAGTTTTTTGCCAAATTTCTAAGTCTTGCCTTTATTTCTTTGAACATAATAGAGTTATTTCAGTGTCTTTGTCTGATAGCTCCAATATCTAGTTTTTCTGTGGATCTCATTCTGTTATTTGTTGTTTCTCCAGGTTTCACTTTTTTCTTTCTTTTTTTAAAAAATTGTTGATTATATTAGAGAGGCGAGGCCAAGATGGCAGAGTAGTGAGACGCTGACAGTGATCCCTCTTACAAAAAAGACACGAAAAAACAAGCGAAGCGATTATATTTATGACAAGCTAGGAGCCCTGAACATCAAAGGTAAAGTTAGAAAACGGACTCAGCGGCGGAGGGAGGGAGAGACTATTCAGAAGTGGAGAGGAGTTACTGGACCTGAACAGCCAGGAACCCTCAGGCACCGTTCCCTGGAGCGACTGCAGTGGGGCTGGCAGTGGCCTTCCACAGGCGTTTAGCTCAGGGAAGGACAGCAAGTTGCACAGACTACTCACACCTCCAGAACAAGAGAAGAACGGCACTCTCAGCAAAAGCTAATTACTTGTGTTTATTTTACCACGCTCCCAACCCCCAAGCCGGCTTCAGTGGCTGTCAACTTCCCTGGGCCTGAGATAGGCCCTGGTACCACTCTGAGCCATTCTTCCGTCCTTGAAGAAGGTATAAGTTCACAACTGGGGGAAAGATAATCTGCCAGCTCAATTAAGCTGGGGAGCTCAGGACACAAGCAGCTCTCGTTCAGGCACAGACAGTCCATGGGCTTTGAATACCTTTCACCCCACCATGGACCTGTGTGGGCCCATTTCAGGAGAATAGGCCCTTGTTGCCAGACTGCATCTGTTTCAGCTGGACGGTGGAAAGATGGGTGTTTGATGTTTGACACCACTTTGCCTATTAAACAGGGTCTTCACCTACCCACATCAGGGGCCTAAGGACTGGTGGCCCCACCCACCATACCTAGCCACCTGTGACAGGGCTCCAAGGGTAAGTAGTACCTCCCAGAACTTACAACCAAAAGCATTGGGTACCCACTGCCCTTCTGCAGAACCCACCCGTGTGCTCTACAGAACAGGGATGCACTTTCCTCACAGACACTCAGAGGACAGCTGTCAGACCCCTGCCTTGATCAGAGCCTGACCCCCTACTGCAGCCAGATACTTCTGCCTACACCAATAACCCCTGCCCCTCTAAGACTGTAGGACAGAGCCTGTACCTTACACTTTATGACCAACTACCTGGGCACCTGAGTTGAATCCATACAAGAAAAGTAAATGAACTCCTAGGCTCATATACCTGGTAACAGTGCTAGCCATCTGGTGATAGTACATTAGAGCTTCGAAGGTGAAAATAATCAACCTAGTGCACTCAAGCAGCTTATCTGGGTATACCAAAACTAAACAAAGCAAGAAGGTAGGATACAAAAAGCAAGCATAAAATAAACTAATACAATAACTTATAGATGGCTCAGATAAGTCGATATCAAATCACATAAAGAGGCAGACACGGGGGCAGGACCAAGATGGCTCACTAGGTAGAAGCTTCTGCTCATCCCTCTTGAAACAAACACTCGAAAAACAAATGAATCACTTACATAAAGGACAATCTACAAACCCTGACCATCAAACACGGAACTAAGGAGTTGACCTGAGTGACAGGGAAGTGAAAAGTCACACTGCAGCAGGGACCGCTTCCAGAGCCAGTGTCCCATGCCGCCGCCTGGAGCCCTCATGGTTCCCTGGGGCCAGAGTGGTGGGGCTGATTGTAGCTTACTGAGACAGGGAAGCACGGATGTAGGCCTAACCTTCAGGACCAACCTCGGAGGGGACCCAGACAGCACACGCAGGCTCCACACAGACGCGGCTGACAGGGAAATGAAAAACCATGGGGAAGCAGCGACTGGTTTTGGAGCCTGGAGTGCAGGGTCCCAGAAAGGAAACCTTGGTGCTGGGCTTTGGAATAAGTGTGGGGGAGCTGATTGCGTCTTCCTGAGACGTTGTGATCATGGATGCAGCCCTAACCCTCTGAGACAGTCTCAGCAGGGATACAGCCAGCACACACAAGCTGCACAATGCTCTGGAATCTCAGAAAAAACAGTCCTCACCAAACAACATAAGTAACTTTCTATATTTTGCTAGGCTACTCTCTTCTATATATCTGATTCCACCCCTCATTGCCCCAGCCAGCTTCATTAACATTGGAATTCCCTGTGCCAGAGAGTGAAGTGCACTGCTGGATTTTTTTTCTTCTTTCTTTTCTAACCCATTCTCCTGGCCTGAGAAAAGCAGCATTTAGCCATCAAGGAAAAAATCCTTCCCTGACTTCCCTAAACTGAAATTAACAATACAGAATCAGCTCCATCCAGGCATTAAGAGACCCATAGTCTTTGGCTTTCACCCTACAGGTAACTAGGTGGCTATTATAATGTAAAGGCAATTCTGATAGAGATCTCACCATAATTGTTTTAGCTCAGCAGTGGAAAGGCAAGTTTTGGAGGTCAGATACCTCTGTACCTATTAAACAGAGCCCTCACTGATCCACACCAGCGAAAAGAGGGCTGAGACTCCACCCACACCACCTAGCCACCTGCTAGAGGGGTCTGAGAATAGTGACGTCTACCCAAGCATTGGGTGCCTAAGATACAGCTGCAGAGCCCACCCACCAGAGCGCTCTAGAGAATAGAGCCACACTTACCTCACTGACACTTGAAGGAAGACTGTCAGCATCCTGCCCTCCTCGAAATGTGACCCCCTGACACTAATAGAGACTGGTGCATACAACCATCACCACTACTCCTCTAAGATAATAGGTGAGAGCCTACACCACACACTAGGTAACCAGCTATGAGGACACCTGAGCTGATTTGATTCAAGAATAGTGAATGGACTCATACGCTTATACACCTGGTAACGGCTCAGGGAAGCTGGTAACAGGATGTAAGTGACTCAAAAGCTACAGAAATCATGATACCACAATCTAGTAGCCCATCTGGGTGTACTGCAACAAAACAAAACAAGAAGATAAGACTCAGTGAGCAAATATAAAATATTACAATATCTTATAAATGGCTCAGAGACAGCAGTCGACATCAAATCACATGAAGAAGCAGACCGTGATTCCTTCTACAAACCCCCAAATCAAAGAATCAAAATCATTCCCGGATGTAGATACAGTCCTAGAATTGCCAAATGTAGAATATAAAAAAATTATATACAGAATGCTTCAAGACATCAGGGATGACCTCACAAATGAAATAAGGCAATCTACAGAAAAAGCCAAGGAACACACGGATAAAGCAGTTGAAGAAATCCAAAAGATTATTCAAGAACATAGTGAAAAAATTAATAAGCTGTAAGAATCCATAGAGAGACAGCATTCAGAAATCCAAAAGATTAACAATAAAGTCACAGAATCAGACAATTCAATAGGAAGTCAGAGTGGGGGAGCTGGAGGATAAGACAATTGACACAAATATAGTTGAAGAAAAGTCAGATAAAAGAATTTAAAACTATGAAGAAACCCTAAGAATCATGGGAGACTCTATCCAGAATAATTTGCACGTGATTGGAGTTCCAAAACAGGGAGGGATAACAGAAAATACAGAGAGAATAGTGGAAGATGTGTTGGCAGAAAAATTCCCTGGCATCGTGAAAGATGAAAAGATATCTACCCAAGATGCTCATCGAACCTCATACAAGATAGATACCAAACGAAAATCACCAAGACATATCATCAAATCTGCCAAAATCAAAGATAAAGAGAAAATTTTAAAAGCACCCAAGGATAAACGAAAAGTTACCTACAAAGGAGAATCAATAACTTTGCACTACTCGGCAGAAACCATGCAGGCAAGAAGGCAATAGGATGACATATATAGAGCACTGAAAGAGGAAAAACTGTCAGCCAAGAATCATATATCCAGCAAAACTCTAAAACATGAAGGTGAAATTAAGATATTTACAGATAAACACAAGCTTAGAGAATCTGAAAAAATGAACCAAAACTGCAAGAAGTACAGAAGGAAATTCTTTGGTCAGAAAATCAATAACATCAGATACCAACACAACACAAGGTCACAGAACAAAACATCCTGATATCAACTCAGATAGGGAAATCACAAAAACAAAATAAGATTAATTAAAAAAAAAATTACTCAAAATAGGGAATCACTGATGTCATTATGTAAAAGATTACAATAGTCAAAAAAGAGGGACTAAATACAGGAGGCATATATCTTACATATGGAGAGGAAACCAAGGCAATATAGGGAGAAACAAGTTAGATTTTTACTTAGTCAAAATGGGGTAAATATTAAGGTAACCACAATGAGGTCTAACAATTCCATACTTCAAAATAAAAACCAAGATAAACATAACAACTCACCAAAATAAATTCAACTACTATAAAAAGAGGAACACACATTCTACAAAGAAAAACTCGGCACAAAAAAGTAAATGGAAAAATGAAATTGTCAAAAACAGGCATCAAAATGACAGCACTAAACTCATACTTATCTAATTACACTTAATGTAAATGGACTAAATTCACCAATAAAGAGACAGAAAGTTGCAAACTGGATTAAAAAACACGATCAGTCTGTATGCTGCATAAAAGAGACACACCTTAGACTTGGAGACACAAATAAACTAAAACTAAAAGGATGGATAAAAATATATCAAGCAAATAACAATCAAAAAAGAGCAGGAGAGGCAATATTAATTTCCGACAAAATAGACTTTAAAGTTAAATCCACCACAAAGGATAAAGAAGGACACTACATATGATTAAAAGGACAATTTACCAGGAAGATATAACCATATTAAATATTTATGCACCCAATGACAGGGCCACAACATTCATAAAACAAACGTTAACAGAATTAAAAAGTGAGACAGACACCTCCACAATTATGGTAGGAGACTTCAACACAACCCTCTCGGTGAAAGGTAGGAAATGTAGTAAGAAGCTCAATAGAGACACTGAAGATCTAATTGCTACAATTAAACAACTTCACTTCATAGACTTATACAGAACACTCCACCCAACAGCTGCAAACTATAATTTCTTTTCTAGTGCGCATGAAACATTCTCTAGAACAGATCACATATTAGGTCATAAAACAAGCCTTTACAGAACGCAAAACATTGAAATATTACAAAACATCTTCTCTGAACAAAAGACCATAAAAGTAAAAATCAATAACAGAAAAACCAGGGAAAAGAAATCAAATGCTTGGAAACTGCACAATACCCTGCTCAAAAAAGACTGGGTTATGGAAGACCTTAAGGAGGGAATAAAGAAATTCACAGAATTCAACGAGACTGAAAACACTTCCTATGAAAACCTTTGGGACACAGTGAAAGCAGTGCTCAGAGGTCAATTTATATCAATAAAGGCACACATATTAAAGAAGAGCCAAAATGAAAGAACTGTCCCTACAACTTGAACAAACAGAAAGAGAGCAACAAAAGAAACTATCAGGCACCAGAAGAAAGCAAAAAATGAAAACTACAGCAAAATTAAATGAATTAGAGAACAGAAAAATAATTGAAAGAGTTAACAAGGCCAAAAACTGCTTCTTTGAAAAAATTAGCAAAATTGATAAACCACTGGCCAGACTGACTAAAGAAATACAGGAAAAGAAACCAATTACCCGAATAAGAAATGGGATGGGCCATATCACAACAGATCCAACTGAAATTAAAACAATCATGTCAGATTACTACAAAAAATAGTTCTCTAGCAAATTTGAAAATCTAGAAAAAATGGATGAATTCCTAGAAAAACACTACCTACCTAAACTAACACAAACTGAAGTAGAACAACTAAATAGACCCATAACAAAAAAAGAGATTGAAAAGGTAATGAAAACACTCCCCAAAAATAAAGTTCTGGCCCTGACGGCTTCACTGCAAAGTTCTACCAAACTTTCAGGGAAGACTTACCACTACTACTGAAGGTATTTCAAAGCATAGAAAAGGACAGAATACTACCTAACTCCTCCTACGAAGCCAGCATAACCCTGATACCAAAACCAGCTACAGATAACACACAAAAAGAAAATTACAGACCTATATCCCTCAAGAACATAGATGCAAAAATCCTCAAGAAAATTCTAGCCCATAGAATTCAACAACATATCAAAAAAATAATCCACCATCACCAAGTAGGATTTATACCAGGTATGCAAGGTTGTTTCAATATTAGAAAAACAATTAATGTTATCCACCACATAAAAAAAAGACAAGAACCACATAATTTTATCAATTGATGCAGTAAAGGCATTTGACAACGTCCAACACCCACTCATGATAAAAACTCTCAGCAAAATAGGAATAGAAGGAAAACTCCTCAACATAATAAAGGGTATTGATACAAAGCCAATACCCAGCATCATCCTAAATGGAGAGAGCCTGAAAGCATTTCCCTTGAGAACGGGAAACAGACAAGGATCTCCTTTATCACTGCTCTTATTCAACATTGTGCTAGAGGTCCTAGCCAGAGCAACTGGGCTAGACAAAGAAATAAAGGGCACCCAGACTGGTAAGGAAGAAGTAAAATTATCTCTATTTTCCAACGACATTATCTTATACACAGAAAACCCTAAGGAATCCTCAAGAAAACTATTAAAACTAATAGAAGGATTCAGCAGAGTTTCAGGTTACAGTATAAACATACAAAATCGGTTGGATTCCTCTACACCAACAAAAAGAACATTGAAGAGGAAATCTCCAAATGAATACTATTCAGAGCAGCCCCCAAGAAGATAAAATACTTAGGAATAAACGTTACCAAAAATGTAAAAGAGCTATACCAAGAAAACTACAAGGTACTACTGCAAAAAAACAAAAGGGACCTAAGTAATTGGAATAACATACCTTGCTTATGGATAGGAAGACAACATTGTAAAATTGTCCGTTCTACTAAAAGCCATCTATAGATACAATGTGCTTCCGATCCAAATTCCAATGACATTTTTTAAAAAGATGGAGAAACAAATCACCCATTTCATATGGAAGGGAAAGAAGTCGCGGATAAGTAAAGCATTACTAAAAAAGAACAAAGTGGGAGGACTCACTCTGCCTGATATTAGAACCAATTATACCGCCACAGTAGTCAAAACAGCCTGATACTGGTACAAAAATACACACGTAGACCAATGCAACAGAATTGAGAATCCAGATATAAATCCATCCACATATGAGCAGCTGATATTTGCCAAAGGCCCAGTGTCAGTTAATTGGGGAGAAGATAGTCTTTTTAACAAATGGTGCTGGTGTAACTGTAACTCCATCTGCAAAAAATCAAACAGGACCCATACCTCACACCATGCACAAAAACTAACTCCAAATGCATCAAAGACCTAAACATAAAATCTAAAACGATAAAGATCATGGAAGAAAAAATAGGGACAACACTAGGAGACCTAATACATGGCATAAACAGAATACAAAACATTACTAAAAATGACGAAGAGAAACCAGATAACTGGGAGCTCCTAAAAATCAAACACCTATGCTCATCTAAAGACTTCACCAAAAGAGTAGAAAGAGCACCTACAGACTAGGAAAAAGTTTTCAGCTAAGACATCTCCACCTGGTGCCTGATCTCTAAAATCTACATGACTCTGCTAAAACTCAACCACAAAAAGATAAACAACCCAATTAAAAAATGGGCAAAGGATATGAACAGACACTTCACTAAAGAAGACATTCAGGCAGCTAACAGATACATGAGAAACTGCTCTTGATCATTAGCCATTAGAGAAATGCAAATCAAAACTACAATAAGATTCCATCGCACTCCAACAAGGCTGGCATTAATCCAAAACACACAAAATAATAAATGTTGGAGAGGCTGTGGAGAGACTGGAACACTTATACACTGCTGGTGGGAATGCAAAATGGTATACAACCACTTTGGAAATCAATTTGGCGCTTCCTGAAAACCTAGAAATAGAACTACCATACAACCCAGCAATTCCACTCCTCGGAATACATTCTAGAGAAATAAGAGCCTTTAAACAAATAGATATATGCACATCTATGTTTACTGCAGCACTGTTTACAACAGCAAAAAGATGGAACCAACCAAGGTGCCCATCAATGGATGAATGGATAAATAAATTATGGTATATTCACACAATGGAATACTACACATCGATAAAGAACAGTGACGAATCTGTGAAATACTTCATAACATGGAGAAACCTGGAAGGCATTATGCTGAGTGAAATTAGTAGCAAAAGGTCAAATATTGTATAAGACCACTATTATAAGATCTTGAGAAATAGTTTAAACTGAGAAGAACATATTCCTTTGTTTTTACAAGAAGGGGGAGGGAGGGAGGGTAGGAGAGGGGTATTTACTAAAGAGATCGACAAGAACTACTTTGGGTGAATGGAAGGACAACACTCAACACAGTGGAGGTCAGCACAACTGGACTAAACCAGAGCAGTTTCCTGAATAAACTGAATGCTTCGAAGGTCAGCAAAGCAGGGGCAGAGGTTTGGGGACCATGGTTTCAGGGGACATCTAAGTCAACTGACATAATAAAATCTATTAAGTGAACATTCTGCATCCCACTTTGAAGAGTGGCATCTGGGATCTTAAATGCTAGCAAGCAGCCATCTCAGATGCATCAATGATTCTCAACCTATCCGGATCAAGGGAGAATGCAGAACACCAAGAACATAAGATAATAACGAGACCAACAGACAGAAAGGACTACATGAACTAGAGACTACATCATCCTGAGACCAGAAGAACTAGATAGTGCCGAGCCACAACCAATGACTTCCCTGACAGGGAACGTAACAGAGATCCCTTGAGGGAGCAGGAGAACAGTGGGATGCAGACCCCAAATTCTCATGAAAAGACCAGACTTAATGGTCTGACTGAGACTGGAAGGACCCCAGTGATCATGGGCCCTACACCTTCCGTTTACCCACTACAGGAACCCTCCCCAAAGCCAGTTCATCAGACATGGATTGGACTAGACAATGGGTTGGAGAGGGATGCTGGTGAGGCGTGAGCTACTTGGTTTGGGTGGACACTTAAGACAATGTTGGCATCTCCTGCCTGGAAGGGAGATGGGTGGGTAGAGGGGCTTAGAAACTGGCAAAATGCTCACGAAAAGAAAGAGTGGAAGGAGGCAGTGGGCTGTCCCATTGTGGGGAAAGTAATTGGGAATATGTAACAAGTTGTGTGTAAGTTTTTATGTGAGAGACTGGCTTGATTTGTAAACTTTCACTTAAAACACAATAAAAAGTAAAAAAAAAAAAAAGCTGACCCATGATTGCTTCAACAAGCTTTCAGAACAAAGACTCAAGGAATCTTCTGGATGAAGGTGCAATCCTGGAATTACCAGATGCAGAATACAAAAGATTAATATACAGAACTCTTAAAGACATCAGGAAGGAAATGAGGCAAAATGCAGAACAAGTCAAGGAATACAAAGATAAAGCAGCCGAAGAAATTAAAAAGATTACTCAAGAACGTAATTAAAAATTTAATAAGCTGCAAGAAACCATACAGAGACTGCAATCAGAAATTCAGAAGATAAACAATAAAATTACACTATTAGAAAACTCGATAGAAAGTAAGAAAAGCACAATTGAAGAACTGGAAGGCAGAATTACTGAGATTGAAGATAAAACAGTTGGGACCAATATATTTGAAGAGAAAGCAGATAAAAGAATTTTAAAAAATGAAGAAATCCAAAGAATCATGTGGGACTTTATCAAGAGAAATAACTATGAGTGATTGCAGTACCAGAACAGGGAGGGCTAACAGAAAATACAGAGGGAACTGTTGAAGATTTGTTGGCAGAACTTCCCTGATATCATGAAAGATGCTCATCGAATTCCACATAAGGTAGATCTCAAAAGAAAGTGACCGAGACATATAATAATCAAACTTGCCAAAAACAAATACAAAGAGAATTTTAAGAGAGGCTAGGGATAAAGGAAGTCACCAACAAAGGAGAGTAAATAATAATAAACGTGGACTACTCAGCAGAAATCATACAGGCGAGAAGGCAAAGGGATGACTTATATAAAATATTGAAGGAAAAAAATTGCCAGCCAGGAATCAAATCAGCCTGGCCCTCTGGCCTTCTGGCCCTCTGGCCTTAACGCTCTAACTGTAGCCCCTAAGCCCTAAGCCCCAAGCCCCAAAGCCCCTAAGACACTAAGCCCTTAGGTTCTAACCACCAAGGCCCTAAACTCTAACACTAACCCAAACACTAACCCCTATACCCTAAACCCTACAACCTAAACACCTACACCCCAAAACACTACACACTAAAATCATACACTCTAAACCCTATACTCTAAGCCGAAAACCCTAAACCCAAAACTCAAACCCCAAAGCCCAAACCGTAAACCTAACCGTAAACCCTAAACGCTAACACCTAACCCTAAACCCTAACCACCCTAACTCTAACAGCCCTAACCCTAACTACTCTACCCCTAACCCTCAAACCCTAACCCTCTAACACTAACCTGAAACCCTAATCTGAAACCCTAACCCTCTAACTCTAACCCTGTAACCCTAGACCTAAACCTAACCCCAACCCCCAAAAACAACCCCAAACCCTAAACCTCAAATCTCTAGCCCCAAACCTAAGAATGAGCCTAAGCCTAACCCTAACACTTAATCCTAAACCATAACACTTAAAACCCTAACATGCAAAACCCTAACAACTTTAGCCCTAATATATTTAACCCTAATACCCTAAATGCCAAAACCCTAAACACTAACACCCTTAACCCCAACCCCTAACCCCTAAACCCTAACTTAAACCCTAAACCATCTAACCCTCTAACCCTAATACCCTAACCCTAAATCCTAAAACCTAAACCCTAACCCCAGCCCCCAGCCCTAACCCTCACTCTAAGCCTTAAACCCTAAACCCTAAGCCCTAAACCCTAGGTTCTAAACCCTAAGCCCTAAATATAACCTAAATCCTAAAACCCTAAAGTCTAAGCCCTAAGGCCTAAACCTAACTTTCTAACCCTAAATCCTAAAACCTTACCCCAAACCCATCCCAAACCCCTAAACCTGAACCCCTAAACCCTAGCCCTAACCTCTAACCCTAAACCTCTAAACCATACCCCTAATCCTCTAACCCTAAACCTCTAACCCTAACTCTCTAACCCTAACCACAACACCAACCCCAACCTCTGAACCCCGAAACCCTAACCCCCTAACCCTAAGCCTCTGAACTCTAAGCCTAAACCCTCTCACCCTAAACCCTAACCTTCACCCCCTCACCCCCTCACCTTCTCACTCCCTCACTCTATAATCTTCTCAACCTCTAACCCCTCACCTTAACTCCCTCAATCTCTAACCCCCAACCCTCTACACCCCAGGCCTCTAACACCCACCCTCTAACCCCAAACCACAAATCCCAAACAAACCCAACACCAACCCCAACCCCAAACCTAAACCCTAACAACTAAAACGTAACCCAAACCCTAATGACTAAACCCCCAAAACGCTAAACCCCAAAATGCAACCCCTAACACCTAACCTGTAACTCCAAACTTTAACCTCAAAAACTAACCCTAAACCTAACACCTAACCCCAACCCAAAAACCCTAACCGAAAAACCCTAACTCTAAACTCTAACCCCCAAACCGTAAACCCTAACCCCAAACCCTAACAACCCTAACTCTAACAACCCTAACCCTAACATCCCTAACCCCAAACCCTAACCTTTTTTGTTAGCAGCCGTAGCACTTAACCACTAGCCACCAGGGTTTCCATGAGCAGTCACAGGAATAGACATATGCACACCCATGTTCGCTGCAACATTATTCACAGTAGCAAAAAGACGGAAACAACCTCAGTGCTCATCCACAGAGGAACAGATAAACAAACTACGGTACATACACACAGTGGAACACTACACGACAAAAAAGACCAATAATGAATCTCCGAAACATCTCACACCATGGATGAACCTGGAGCACATCACACTGACTAAGTCAATCACAAAACGACATATACACTAAGAGACCACTATCATAAAAACCCATGAAAAATTTACACACAGAAACAATCGTTGATGTTCACCAGGGAGACAAAGAGGGTAGAGAAAAGCCAACTAAACAATAACCAAAAAAACCAAACACCGCCGTCGAGTCGACTCCAGCTCACAGAGACTCTATAGGACAGATTAGAACTGCCCCATAGAGTTTCCAAGGAGTGCCTGGTGGATTCGAACTACAGACCTTTGGTTAGCACCGGTGGGTCTTAACCACTACACCATCAGGGTTTCCAACCAAACAACAGATATGTGGTAACTCTGGTGAAGGACGAGACGGTACACAAGACTGGGGAATCAACCTCAGCCTCACTCTAACCCTAACCATAACCTTAAACCACTTGTGCCCGAGCCTAGTAACCCCAGCCCTAACCCCAACCCCCAACCACCTAAAACCTATACCCCTAAACCTAACTCCCAAACCTCTAACCCCCAAACCTGAACCCCTAACACCAAACCCTAACCCCTAACCCTAATCCACCAACCCTTCTGCATCTCTGGGCCTCTCGACTCTCCGTCTATTTTCTCCCTCCAAATCCTACTAACACTCAGTGGAATTTTGAAGTTTCAGCTGTGCTTTGCTTCTTGTTGTCTCCACCGGTCCCATAAAGGCACTGCATCATTTCTTTGCTCTGCTTCACTATTCAGTTCCAAAACCATGGCTTAGAATCGCCTGACACTGAACTTCAGCGATTCGGCGCAAGGCCACGAGAGGGCGCGCGCACCGCCGGTTCTGTTCTGCCCACCAGGCCCTCCGAGCATGGGAACCTCCTGGACCTAAGCCGGGACCGACCTGGGTACCGCTCCAGTGGCGATAGCAGAAGATTTTTTTCCCCAGGGACCCAACGCCCCAGGGTGCTCTCTCAATACTCCCATTAATGCTATGATTATCCTAACCCACTCCTTCTGCGCGACCTAGTGAGTCCTCGACCAGGCCCAGGCTTCACGACCCGCACCCCCCTGCCGTGGTCACGTACAGGAACCTGTAGGGCCGCGCCCTCCCCACTCAAGCTCTGCCCCTCCACACCCTGATGCCCTGCAGGCCTCTACTAGGTCCCCACCCAGGGGAGAGCTGTCGCCCCGCACGGGATGGGGGGACACGAGTGAACATTCGGAAACCACCCCCCAGGCACGAAGCCCACTGCCCCTATTGAGGCCATGTGAGCAGGACTGCCCCGCCGACTGGAGCCTGCAGGGCATCACTCACGTTTGTCAGCTTCTCACCGCCCTCTGGGGGCTCGGGTTCCCAGAGAAGCCAATCCCCCTGGGGCGGGGGGCGGTCCGTCCGCAGGGGCTGGAACATGGGGTTCGTGCCCATGGCTGGAGCTCTTAAAACCCTTATAAACCCTCATAAACCGTCAGCTCCAGACCTTCAAAAGTCAGCCCGAAAGACACCTAATCTCCAACCTAAAAAAAAAAACCACACCTGTTGCCATCGAGTCAATTCTGACTCATAGCGACCCTATAGGACAGAGTAGAACTGCCCCACAGAGTTTCCAAGGAGCGCCTGGTGTATTCAAACTGCCAACCTTTTGGCTAGCAGCCTCAGCACTTAACCACTACGCCACCAGGGTAACCCACTGAACCCACTGCCACCAGGGTAGAGGCTCCAAATCCCGCCAGTGTGAGGAACCCTCATATCCCCTCAGCACCAGAGACCGCGTCCACAGCGACCGATACACAGCGCCGCACAAACCTTTAACTTAACAAACAACCTGGTTGCTCAGGACCCCTTCCTGCTACTCCCACCCCTGCCACCCAGAGGGGGAGCGGGACCCGGCATCCACACTGTTAACAGACACTGAGTCGCTGCTTCCACAAGGAATAGGATCCCCGCGCTGCTCCACAGATTCCCAGGACCCCTTCCTTTCCCGGTGGGGCCGGGGCCGTGCCGACGCCCCAGCCCCGAGAGTAGACCAGCCGAGCGCGGACGAGGGTGCGGGTTGCCTCAGCCTCCCAGGCACAGCGCCCAAAACAGTAAGGGGCAGCAGGGCCTTGGGCAGGAGATCCCTCTCTCCCCTGTCTCTGGCACCCTACGGAGTCTGGTGGGGGTGGGACGACGAAAGGGGGCGAGTGCCCCGCTGTCAGTCTGGAATCTCACCCCCCCGGGCGAACTCTGGGCCTTGGTTTCCCCCCTGGCACAGGGAGCAGGTGGGGGCCGGGGGCGGGGCAGGCGCCCATCCCCCAGCTTGGCCGGCAAACCCGCCCCGGGCAGAGTAGGGACCTGGGCGCAGCCCTGGACACGGCCTTTCTCCCCATGCCTTCAAGCCCCCAGGCCCGAGGGCACTCCGCAGCTGGATCCCGCGGCTGGACCCCCCCCCCCCGCAAATCCACGGGGATGCAAATTTCGCAGACCAGCTGCGTCTCCCGGGCCAGAAGCTCCCTCTCGCAGCCCCTAGAGTGGCTGCGTCCACCCGGCTCCGCGCCGTGTCCGCCCCTCGGGATCACTCGGGACGGGGTACGCCTGAGGGGGCAATGCAAGCTGCTAACCCAACCTCCGGACTCTCCAACCTCTGGAGCACACGGGATGCTAGCACTGGGAACCGCCCTCCTGGTGCCTTCCCTCCAGACCTTCGAGGGGCCGGGCTTGTTCAGTCTGGGAGCGGGTCCCTCCACCCACCTGCCCGAGTTTCATACCTTTCAGAGAACACAGCACGGAAAGCAGCACGAACAGCATCCTCTCTAAGGTGCGCCAACATCCCGGGCCCCTCACCACCCGTCCCAGCGCTTCCGGGAGTAACAGGCTGGACGGCTTGGAACATGGCTGCCGGCCCCGCCCGGCGGCCCGGGTTGAGGGCGGGCGTGGTGGGGTTGGGCCTCCAGAGGGGAGGGTGGGGTCTAGAAGCAAGGACAACAACAAGGTGTGAGGGGTGAGGAGACGGGAGACGTCAGGAGAGGGCCCTCTCGCGCGCAGAGTTAAGTATTGGAGGTACAACGGTTAAGTGCTTGGCTAACTGAAAGGTGGGCCGTTGGAACCCACCAGCTCAGGGGTTGAAAAGATCTGGAGATGGGCTCCCATAAAGATTCTAACCAAACAAAATCCCAAACCAGTTGCTGTTGAATCAATTCTGACTCAGAGTAGAACTGCCCCACAGGGTTTCTGAGGCTATAAGTCTTTACAGAAGCAGACTGCCATGTCTTTCTGCAAAGAAGCAACTGGTGGATTTGAACTGTCCACCCTTTGGTTAGCAGCCGAGCTCTTAACCACGGGTGCCACCAGGGCTGCGCCATAAAGACTGCAACCTAGGAAACCTTGTGAGGCAGTTCTAAGTTGTCATACAGGGTTGATATGAGTTAGAATCTCTTGATGGCACACAACCATGATTGTACTAAGAAAAATTCCTCCAAGCATCTGTCTACATGACCCCTGAAGCACACATCCATGCGTGCTATCAAAGCAGTGCGGCCAAAGACAGGAAATTGGAATAGAGACATTATAGACTGCACAGTGAAAAGTGATTTCTGAGGGGCGTGCAGCTCAAGTGGAGGAGGTAGCATACAACTAAATGCCCTTCTACTTCTATTGTTCAATAGTCTTGAGAAAGAATGTGTCCCAGGAATTAACTGTAGCCCAGGAGAACTTGAAGACAGCAAATACAGAGGACCGGTCAGGATGCTTCTGCAGTGGTCAGGGTGAGGAGTGACGGTGGAAGTGCAGGTGGGAACAGTGGGCAGGCTTGAGGTGTAATCTGGAGATTGAGCTGCCAAGAATTGCTGGTGGATCAGATGTATGGGATGAGGGGAATGGAGAATCAAAGGTGACTTCTGGAATTCAGGCTACCACGAGAGCATGGTCACCAGAGCCATCCTCTACCACGTGGAAAACCATGGAGGAACAAACTTGAGAAAATGAGCAAAAGATTTTTTCTGGACATGTTAGATTTAGATGTCTGAGTTCGTCCAAGTGTGGAGAACAGTTCCCAGCTGTGGATACCACTCTGAGGTAGAGTAGTTTTCTGGGTTCTAAGAATTTGGAGATCAGCCTATAGCTGATTTGAAAGCCACTGGTGGTGCGATGATTATGCATTTGGGTGCTACCAAAAGGTCTGCAGTTTGAATCTACCAGTCGCTCCTTGGAAACCCTGTGGGGAAGCTCTACTCTGTCCTATAGGGTCCCTATGAGTCAGAATCCACTCGACAGTGACTTTTTTGTTTTGTTTTAATACTAAGCTCAGAAAAGTTGTGTGTCAGGGTTGTATTTTTTCACAATACTTATTCAAGCAGTTCAAATCTACCAGCCACTCCTTGGAAACCCTATGGGTCAATTCTACTCTGTCCTTTAGGGTCGCTATGAGATAGAATTGACCCAACAGCAAAGGACTTAGAACTTGGACTTAGAGGAGCCCTTTCTTTCTCAAAGCTGAAAGTTTTACTTCATACTTTTTAAAAACTGCCGTGTCTCGTGCTACACGGCTACCCTTACAGGAGCATTTTTGGTGCTAACTTGACTTATTCTTGGTGAAGGGCTCTGTATTCATTTTCCAGGGCTGCCATAGTAAATTACCAAAAACTCAGTGTCTTTAAAAGACGTATAATCCATACAGTCCAAGAAGCTGGACTATAAGAAGAAGAAGGGGCACCAGGATTGGAGGAAGACTCGTTAACAGCTTAGACATGCAGATGACACAACCTTGCTTACCGAAAGTGAAGAGAACTTGAAGCACTTACTGATCAGGATCAAAGACTTCAGCCTTCAGTATAGATTACACTTTAACATAAAGAAAACAAAAATCCTCACAACTGGAACAATAAAAAAATCACAATAAACAGAGAAAGTACTGAAGTCGTCAAGGATTTCATTTTACTTGGATCCACAATCAACACCCGTGGAAGCACACTTCGAGAAATCAAACGACATGTTTTATTGGGCAAATCTGCTACAAAAGACCTCTTTAAAGTGTTAAAAATCGAAGATGTCACTTTCAGGACTAAGGTGTGCCTGAACCGAGCCATGGTATTTTCAATCGCCTCATATGCAGCTAAAGCTGGACAATGAATAAGGAAGACAAAAGAACTGAAACTTGAATTATGTTGTTGGTGAAGAATAATGAATATGCCATGGACTGCTAGAAGAATGAACACACCTGTCTTGGAAGAAGTACAGCCAGAATGCTCCTTAGAAAGGTAGGTAGCAAGACTTGGTCTCACGTACTCTGGACATATTATCAGGAGGGATCAGTCCCTGGAAAAACACATCCTGCTTGGTAAAGTAGAGGATCAGTGAAAAAGACAAAGATCCTCAATGAGACAGATTGAGACGGTGGCTGCAACGGTGGGCTCAAACATAGCAATGAGAAAGGCCCAGGGCTGGGCACTGTTCCGTTCTGTTGTACACAGGGTCGCTATGTGTTGGAACTGACCCAACAGCACCTAACAACAACATCATAAACTCACTGGATCTCCTGGGGATAGAATGTCATATTCACTGTAGAATAGATAGAGTTTGTTTGTTTACCATATTTACTAATGTTGTGATTTACGTTTGATAACTTCCACATTCTGTTGGATCGCTTTTCTTTGGAATGGACACAAACATGCATCTCTTGCAGTCTGTTGGCCAGGTAGCTAGCTTCCAAATTTCTTTGCATGGTGGAGTGAGCATCTGCAGTGCTGCATCTGTTTGTTGAACCAACTCAGTGGGTATTCTGTCAGCTCCTGGAGCCTTGTTTTTCGCCAGTGCCTTCAGTGTAGCTTGGACTTCTTGCTTCACTACTACCAGTTCTTCATCATATGCCACCTCATGAAACGACTGAAAGTCGACCATTTCTTTTGGTACTGTGACTCTGTGTATTCTTTCCATCTTTTGTGTGTGTGTGCTTTAAGTGAAACTTTACAAATCAAGTCAGTCTCTCATACAAAAATTTGTATACAGCTTGCTATGTACTCCTAGTTCCTCTCCCACTAATGAGACAGCACACTCCTTCTCTCAGCCCTGTATTCCCCGTGTCCATTCAGCCACTTTCTGTCCCCCTCTGCCTTCTCACCTCCCCTCCAAACGGGAGCTGCCCACATAGTCTCATGTGTCCACTTGAGACCAGAAGGTCACTCCTCACCACTATCATTTTCTATCCTATAATCCGGTCCAATCCCTGTCTGAAGAGTTGGCTTTGGGAATGGTTCCAGTCTTGGGCCAACAGAAGGTCTGGGGACCGTGACCTCTAGGGTTCCTCTAGTCTCAGTCAGATCATTAAGTCTGATTTTTTTATGGGACTTTGAGGTCTGCATCTCACTGCTCCCGTACTCCGTCAGGGATGCTCTGTTTCGTTCCCTGTCGGGGCAGTCTTCGGTTGTAGACGGGCACCATCTAGTTCTTCCGGTCTCAGGCTGATGTAGTCTTGGATTTACGTGGCCATTTCTGTCTTTTGGACTCATAATTACCTTGTATCTTTGGTGTTCTTCATTCTCCTTTGCTCCAGCTGGGTTGAGACCAATGGATGCATCTTAGATGGCTGCTTGATAGTGTTTTTAAGACTGCAGACGCCACTCACCAAAGTGGGATGCAGAATGTTTTCTTAATAGATTTTATTATGTCAATTGACCTAGATGTCCCCTGAAAACATGGTCCCCCAACTGCTGCCCCTGCTACTCTGGCCTTTGGAGCATTTGGTTTATTCAGGAAACTGCTTTTCATTTAGTCCAGTTATGCTGACCTCTCCTTTATTGTATGTTGTCTTTCCCTTCACCTAAAATAGTTCTTGTCTACTATCTAAATTCGCGAATATCCTTCTCCCTTCCTTTCTCCCCAACCTCATAACCATCAAAGAATATTTTCTTCTCTGTTTAAACTATTTCTTGAGTTCTTATAATAGTGGTCTCATACAATATTCGTCCTTTTGCAACTGACTAATTTCACTCAGCACAATGCCCTCCAGATTCCTCCAAGCTATGAAATATTTCACGGATTCATCATTGTTCTTGATCTATGTGAAGTATTCCATCTTGTGAATGCACCACAATTTATTTATCCATTCATCTGTTGATGGGCACCTTGGTTACTTCCATCTTTCTGCTATTGTAAACAGTGCTGCAATGAACATGGTTGTGCATATATCTGTTCATATAAAGGCTCTTATTTCTCTAAGATATATTCCAAGGAGTGGGATTGCCATATGCTATGGTAGTTCTATTTCTACTTTTTTAAGGAAGTGCCAGATTGATTTTCAAAGTGGCTGCACCATTTTAAATTCCCACCAGCAGTGAATAAGTGTTCCAGGCTCTCTACAACCTCTCCAACATTTATTATTTTGTGATTTGGCATTAATGGCAGCCTTGCTGGAATGAGATGGTATCTCACTGTAGTTTTGACTTACATTTCTCTAATGGCTAATGATTGTGAGCATTTCCTCATGTATCTGTTACCTGCCTGAATGTCTTCTTCGTTGAAGTGCCTGTTCCTATCCTTTGCCCATTTTTTAAATGGATTATTTGTCTTTTTGTTATTGAGTTTTTGCAATATCATGTAGATTTTAGAGATCAGAGGCTGATCGGAAATGTTATAGCTAAAAACTGTTTCCCAGTCTGTAGGTAATCAGTTTACTCTTCTGTTGAAGGCTTGGGATGAGCGTAAGTGTTTGATTTTTAGGAGTTCTCTTTTCTCTAGCAATGTTTTTTGTACTGTTTCTGCTATGTATTAGGGCTCCTAGTGTTGTCCCTGTTTTTTCTTCCATGATTTTTATCATTTTAGATTTCATATTTAGGTCTTTGATCCATTTTCAGTTAGTTTTTGTGCATGGCGTGAGGTATGGATCTTGTTTCATTTTTTTGTGGAGGGATATCCAGTTATGCCAGCACCATTTGTTAAAGAGGCTATCTTTCCCCCATTTAACTGACTTTGAGCCTTTATCAAATATCAGCTAATAAGTGAATGGATTTATGTCTGATTTCTCAATTCTCTTCCATTGGTCTATGTGTCTGCTGCTGTACCGATACCAGGCTGTTTTGACTACTATGGTGGTATAATAAGTTCTAAAATTAGGTAACGTGATGCCTCCCACTTTGTTCTTCTTTTTCAGTAATGCTTTATTTTTCTGGGGCCTCTTTCCCTTCCATATGAAGTTGGTGATTTGTTTCTCCATCACATTAAAAAATGCCCTTGGAATTTGGATTGGAATTGCAGCATATCTATAGATCGCTTTCAGTAGAAGAGATATTTTTACAATGTTCAGTGTTCCTGTCTGTGATCAAGGTATGCTTGTCCACTTACATAAGTCTCTTTTGGTTTCTTTTAGTAGTGTCTTGTAGTTTTCTTTCTTTAGGTCTTTTATGTCTCTGGTTACAATTATTCCTAGTATTTTATCTTCTTGGGGGCTACCATAAATGGCATGGATTTGGTGAGTTCCTCTTTGATGTTCTTTTTGTTGGTGTAGAGGAATCCAACTGATTTTTGTAGGTTTATCTTGTATCCTGATACTCTGCTGAACTCTTCTATTAGTTTCAGTAGTTTTCTTGAGGATTCTTTAGGGTTTTCTCTGTATAAGATCATGTCATCTGCAAATAGAGATACTTTTACTTCTTGTTTACCAATCTGGATGCCCTTTATTTCTTTATCTGATATAATTGCTCTGGAGAGGACCTCCAGCACACTGTTGAACAAGAGTCGTGATAAAGGGCATCCTTGTCTGGTTCCCGATCTCAGGGAATGCTTTCAGACTCTCTCCATTAAGGGTGATGTTGGCTGTTGGCTTTATATAAATGCCCTTTATTGTGTTGAGGAATTTTCCTTCTATTCCTATTTTCTGAGAGTTTTTATCATGAATGGGTGTTGGACTTTGTCAAATGCCTTTTCTGCATCAATTGATAAGATCATGTGGTTCTTGTCCTTTGTTTTACCTATATGGTGGATTATTTTGATTGTTCTTCTAATGTTGAACCATTCCTGCATAAAAATACCTAGTATGAATCCCACGTGGTCATGGTGCATTAGTTTTTTGATATGTTATTGAATTCTATTGGGTAGAATTTTGTTGAGGATTTTTGCATCTAAGTTCGTGAGGAATATAGGTCTGTAATATTTTTGTGTGTGTGGTGTCTTTACCTGGTTTTGGTATCAGGGATATGCTGGCTTCATAGAATGAGTTTGGGAGTATTCCATCTTTTTCAATGCTCTAAAATACCTTCACTAGTAGTAGTGTTAACTCTTCCCTGAAAGTTTGGTAGAACTCACCAGGGAAGCTGTCAGGGCCAGGGCTTTTTTGTTGTTGTTGTTGGGAGATTTTTAATTTTTTTAATTACCTTTTTCAACCTCTCCTTCTGTTATGGGTTTATTTAATTGTTCTACCTCTGTTTCTGTTAGTTTAGGTAGGCAATGTGTTTCTAGAAATTTATCCATTTCTTCTAGGTTGTCAAAGCTGTTAGAGTATGATTTTTCATACTAATCTGATATGATTCTTTTAATTTCAGTTGGGTCTGTTGTGATGTTGGATTTGCTTCTTCTCCTGTTTTTCTTTTGTCCATTTGGCCAATGTTTTAGCAATTTTGTTAATTTTTTCAAAGAACCAGCTTTTGGTCTTGTTAACTCTGTCAATTTTTTTTTCTGATCTCTATTTCATTTAATTCTGCTCTACTTTTTATTATTTAATTTCTTCTGATGCCTGAGGGTTTCTTTTGTTGCTCTCCTTCTATTTGTTCAAGTTGTAGGGATAATTCTTTGATTTTGGCCCTTTCTTCTTTTTGGATGTGTGCATGTATTGCTATAAATTGACCTCTGAGCACTGCTTTACCTGTATCTCAAAGGTTCTGGTAGGAAGTGTTTTCATTCTCATTGGATACTGTGAATTTCTTTATTCCATCCTTAATGTCTTCTATAACCCAGTCGTTTTTGAGCAAGGTATTGCTCAGTTTCTGAGTGTTTCTTTTCCATGCTTTTTTTGTTTTGTTTTGTTTTCGATATCTACTTTTATAGCTTCATGGTCAGAGAAGATGCTTTGCAATATTTTGATGTTTTGGATTCTGTTAAGGTGTGCTTTATGGCCTAATATGTGGTCTCTCCCAGAGAATGTTCCATATGCATGGGAAAAGAAAGTATACTTGGCCGCTGTTGGGTGGAGTGTTCTGTACATGTATGTGA
The DNA here is from genome assembly GCF_030014295.1 of Loxodonta africana. Classification (NCBI taxonomy): domain Eukaryota; kingdom Metazoa; phylum Chordata; class Mammalia; order Proboscidea; family Elephantidae; genus Loxodonta; species Loxodonta africana. The sequence goes on from NW_026975023.1 coordinate 103,710, forward strand.
AATCAAGTTGGTTGATTGTGGCATTTAGATCTTCAGTGTCTTGACTGAGCTTCTTTCTGAATGTTCTGTTCTTCACCAAAGTGGTATGTTGAAGTCACCTAATATTTTTTTGGAGCTGTCTATCTCACTTTACAATGCTGTTAGAGTTTGTTTTATGTATCTTGAAGCACTGTCATTGGGTGTGTAAATATTTAATATGGTGATATCCTCCTGGTATATTGTCTGTTTAATCATTATATAGTGTCCTTCCTTATCCTTTTTGGTGAATTTAACTTTAAAGTCTATTTTGTCAGAAATTAATATTGCCACTCTTGCTCTTTTTTGATTGTTGTTTGCTTGATACATATTTTTGCCATCCTTTGAGTTTTAGTTTGTTTGTGTCTTTAAGGAGTGTCTCTTGTAGGCAGTATGCAGATGGATCGTGTTTTTTAATCCATTCTTTCACTCTCTGTCTCTATTGGTGCATTTAGTCCATTTACATTCAGCATAATTATGGTAGTTATGAGTTTTGTGCTGTCATTTTCATATCTTTTTTTGTATGTTGTCGAGTTTCTTTTTTCTGCTTAATTTTTTGTAGTGAGTAGTTTTTCTTTGTATATTGTCTTTTCCTCTTATTCATTGTTGATTTTTTTTTTTCTGAGTTATGTTTTTCTTGTATTTTATTTCGATGTGTAGCATTGTTAGTCTCCTTTTTGGTTACCTTAATATTTGCCATTATTTTTCTAAGCTTAAACCAAACTTTTATTTCTTTCTATCCCCTTGACTATCTCTCTGTATGAAAGATCTATGACTACATTTTTCAGTCCCTCTTTATTATTTTAGTATTGTCATCCTTTACATAATAACATCACTGTTTCCCTGTTCTGAGCATTTTTTTATCTTGATTTATTTTTGTAATTTCCCTACCTGGGTTGATATCTGGTTGCTCTGTCCTGCATTCTAGTCTTGGGTTGATATCTGATATTGTTGATTTTCTAACCAGAAAACCCTCTTTAGTATTTCTTGTAGGTTTTTTTTTTTTTTTTTTTTTTTTTACAAATTCCCTAATCTTCTGTTTATCTGGAAATGTCCTAATTTCACCTTCATATTTGAGAGACAGTTTTGCTGGATATATGATTCTTGGCTGGCAATTTTTTTCCTTCATCACTTTATATAAGTCATCCCATTGCCTTCTTCCCTGCATGGTTTCTCTCAAGTAGGCTGAGCTTATTCTTATTGAGTCTCCTTTGTAGGTGACTTTTCATTTATTCCTAGCCGCTCTTAAAATTCTCTCTTTGTCTTTGGTTTTGGCAAGTTTGTTTATAATATGTCTGAGTGACTTTCTTTTGAGATCTACCTTATGTGGGGTTCAATGAGCATTTTGGATAGATATCTGCTGCTCATCTTTCATGGTATCAAGGAAGTTTTCTGCCAACAAATCTTCAACAATTCTCTCTGTTTTTTCTGTTACCCCTCCCTAATCTGATACTTCAATCATAGGTTATTTCTCTTGATAGAGTCCCACATGATTCTTAGGATCTCTTCATGTTTTTTAAAAATAATTTTATCTGATTTTTCTTCAAATATATTGGTGCCACGTTTTTTATCTTCAATCTCATCAATTCTGCTTTCCATTTCCTCAATACCATTCCTCTGTCTACTGAGTTGTCTAATTCTGTAATTTTATTGTTAATCTTCTAAATTCCTGATTGCTTTCTTTCTATGGATTGTTGCAGCCTATTAAATTTTTCTTTATGTTCTTGAGTAACCTTTTTAATTCCTTCAGCTACTTTATCTGTGTGTTCTTTGGCTTGTTCTGCATTTTGCCTGATCTCCCTGATCTCTTGAAAGTTCTGTATATTAACCTTTTGTATTCTACATCTGGTAATTCCAGGAAAACACCTTCATCTGGACGATTCCTTGATTCTTTGTATTGAGAGATTGTTGAAGTGATCATGGTCTGCTTCTTCATGTGATTTGATATTGACTGCTGTCTCTGAGCCATCTATAAGTTATTTTATTTTATTTTTTACTTTTGCCTACTGTATCCTAGCTTTTTGCTTTGTTTTGTTTTGATATGCCCAAATAGGCTGCTTGAGTGAGCTCACTTGATCATTTGCAACTTTCAAGATTTAACATCCTGTCACCAGATGGCTAGAGCTGTTACCAGGTATATGAGCCTAGGAGTCCATTCACTTTTCTTGTATAATTCAGCTCAGGTGTCTAGGTAGCTGGTCATCAATTGTAGGTCATCAAGTCCTATAGTCTAGATGGGGAGGGGTTATTGTTGTAGACACAGGTATCTGGTTGCAGCAGGGGGTCACACTCTGAACAAAGGCAGGGGGATGACAACCATCTCCCAAGTGTCTGTGAGGAAAGTGCACCCCTGTTTTCTATAGTGCACAGACAGGTGGGTCCTGCAGTCAGACCACAGGCACCCTATGCTTTTGTTTGTAAGGACTGGGAGGCACCTGTTATCCTTGGACCCCTGTCGTGGGTGTCTAGATGATGTGCACGGAGCCACCAGTTCTTAGGCCCCCAGTGTAGGTAGGTGAGGACCCTGTTTAATAGGCAGAGCAGTGTCAAACATCAAAAACACACCTCTCCACCGCAAGGTGACACAGTTGAAGTTGGATACCCAGCACATACACCATTGCAGTAACAAGGGCCTAATCTCCCGAAATGGGCCTACACAGGTCCATGCAGGGGTGAGAGGTATTCAAAGTCCGTGGACCATTTGTGCCTGGAAAGGAGCTTCTTCTGTCCTGAGCTTCCCAGCTTAGTGGAGCTGGCAGATTATCTTTTCCCCCAATTGTTAATTTATTCCTTCTCCAAGGTCGGGAGAACGGCTCAGGCTGCACAGCAACACCTATCTCAGGTGCAGGGAAATCTACAGCTACTGAAGCCGTCTTGGGGGCTGAGCGCACAGTAAAACGAATGCAAGGACTTAGCTTTTGCCAACAGCACTGTTCTTCTCTGGTTCCGGAGTTGTGAGTAGACTGTGAGACTTGCTGTCTCCCCCTGAGGAGACTGCATCCTGAATGCTACTGCCAGCCCTGCCACTGTCCCTCCAGGGGCCTGTGTCCAAGGGGTACCATTTCTCACCAAGTCAGGTCCAGCAACTGCTCCCCACTTCTGAACCGTGTCTCCCTCCCCCAGCCACTCAGTCTGATTTCCTAACTTTGCATTTGATGTTCAGGGCCCTTATCTTGTCAGGTATAAAATTGTTCCACTTGTTTTTCAGGTCTTTGTTTTTTTTCTTTTTTTGGTTTTTGTTGTAAGAGGGATCACTGGAAGTGTCTGACTACTCCGCAATCTTGACTCCACCTCTCTCTATCTTCTTTTGATGCTCTCTGCATCATTTAATATTTTCCCTGTAGAATCCTTCAATATTGCAACACAAGGCTTGAATTTTTTCTTCAGTTCTTTCAGTTTGAGAAATGCCGAGCATGTGCTTCCCTTTTGGTTTTCTAACTCCTGGTCTTTGCACATTTCATGATAATATTTTACTTTGTCTTCTTGAGGTGCCCTTTGAAATTTTCTGTTCATCTCTTTTACTTCATCATTTTCTTTTTGCTTTAGCTACTCTACATTCAAGAGCAAATTTCAGAGTCTTTTCTGACATCCATTTTGGTCTTCTTTTTTTCTTTCCTGTCTTTTTAATGACCTCTTACTTTCTTTTTTTTCCGACAGATATACATATATATTTTATTTCATATCTTTGTTGTCATACTTTAGATGGAGGTTTACAGAACAAACTAGGTTCCCATTAAACAATTAGTACACATATTGTTTCGTGACACTAATTACCAACCCCACAATATGTCAACACTCTGCCCTTCTTGACCCTGGGTTCCCTATGACCAGCTTTTCTGTCCCCTCCTGCCTTCTAGCCCTTGCCCCTGGGCTAGTGTGCCCCTTTAGTTTTGCTTTATGGGTCTGTCTAATCTTTGTCTTAAGGGTGAACCTCAGGAGTGACTTCATTACTGAGCAAAAAGTGTGTCCGGGGGACATACTCAGCATTTCTCCAGTCTCTGTCAGGCGAGTAATCTGGTCTTTTTTGTGAGTTAGAATTTTGTTCTACACTTTTTCTCCAGCTCTCAGACCCTCTATTGTGATCCCTGTCAGAACAATGACCTCTTACTTTCTTCAAGTATGATGTCCTTGATGTCATTCCACAACTCATCTGGCCTTCAATCATTAGCCTTCAATTCATCAAATCTATTTTTGAGATAGTCTCTAAATTCAGGTGAGATATAATCAAGGTTGTACTTTGGCTCTCGTAGCCTTGCATATGAGAAATTGATGGTCTGTTCCACAGCAGCCCCTGGTCTTGTTCTGACCGATGATATTGAGCTTTTCCATTGTCTCTTTCCACAGATGTAGACATTTGATTCCTGTATATCCCATCTGGTGAAGCCCATGTGTATACTCACCATTTAAGTTGTTGAAAAAAGGTATTCGCAATGAAGAAGTCATTGGTCTTGCAAAATTCTATCATGCTGTCTCCAAAGCCAGATTTTCCAACTACTGTTCCTTCTTCTTTGTTTCCAACTTTCACATTGCAATCATCAGTAATTATCAATGCATCTTGATTGCATGTCTGATCAATTTCAGACTGCAGAAGTTGGTAAAAATCTTCAGTTTCTTCATCTTTGGCATTAGCAGTTGGTGCATAAATTTGAATAATAGTCTTATTAACTGCTTGTCATAGATTCAAATGTGTCCCTAAAAAATATCTGTCAACTTGGGTAGGCCATGATTCCCGGTATTGTATGATTGTCTACCATTTAGTCATCTAATGTGATTTCCCTATGTGGTGTAAATCCTATCACAATGATGTGATGAGATGGATTAGTCGCAGTTATGTTGATGAGATCTATAAGATTAGATAGTGTCTTAAGCTAATACCTTTTGAGGTATAAAAGAGATAAGCAAGCAGAGAGATATGAGGACCTCATAACACCAAGAAAGCATCCCCAGTAGCAGAGCATGTCCTTTGGACCCAGGGTCCCTGCACCTGAGAAGCCCCTTGACCAGGAGAAGATTGATGATGGAGACCTTCCCACAGAGCTGACAGAGAAAGTTGCCTCTGGAGCTGACACCCTGAATTTTGAATTCTAGCCTACTAGACTGTGAGAAAATAAATTTCTCTTTGTTAAAGCCACCCATTTGTGGTATTTCTGTTATAGCATCACTTTTTTTTTTTTTTTTATATGACTAAGACACTGGTCTTCCTTGTAGACATATGGATATTATCCTATCACTGACAGCACTGTACTTCAGGATAGATCTTGAAATGTTCTTTTTGATGATGAACTCTGTTCGATTTGGCACAGTCGTCCATAAAAAAAAAAGTCCATATGATTGTCCAATTCAAAATGGTGAATATCAGTCCATTTCAGCTCACTAATGCCTAAGATATTGATGTTTATGTGTTCCATTTCATTTTTTAATGATTTCTAATTTTCCTAGATTCATACTTCATACATTCTATGTTTCTATTATTAATGGGTGTTTGCAGCCGTTTCTTCTCCTTTTGTGTCATGCCACATCAGCAAATGCAGGTCTCGAAAGCTTGATTCCATGCATGTCATTGAGGTCAACTCTACTTTGAGGAGTGTGTGCGGTTTTGTTCTTCTGTAACTTGTATCTTTTAAAATAAATCTTATAAAGCTTTTGTTTAATTAAATGGTTTTGAAAATTCATCTAAAATCATTGCTAAGCTTTCTGTTACAATTCATCAATTGCATTTAATTTCTATTAGGTTTTCTGCTTAGACTATTGTGTAACCTTCAATAATAATTTTTATATCAATTCACAACCATTATAATTTCTTTTTCTTTTTGGGGGGGTGTTTAAATCTGAAATATAATTATGAATAGAAGCATTAATAGCAGATATTATTTTCTCATTTCTTCTGTTAAATAAAGGTTTGAACTTAAAACTGTTGGATGATCTGTTTCATCTACAAAACTCCACCTTTTTTTTTTAAGAAATAAACTATTAGTCTTATTTTGTTTATTTATTTTATATCTATAACTATATACATCTTTCTTTACTCTCTAGTTTTTTTTAAGATTTTTTATTGTATTCATGTACTGAAGTTTCACTACGTTATATCTTGATTCAGATTTATTTTTACTTTGCCCTCTTGGGATATCTTTGCCTTCCCTAATCTAAGGATTGATATGTTTCATTGTTTTTAGTCACTAGTTCCCCAAATGTTTTTTCCTATATTTTTGAAGGGATAGAATTCCTCCACGTTTTGTGAATATATGTACGTCATATTTACAATCACGTTTTCAAAATGATTTTGCCCACGAGGTAGCTAATATTTTCCTAAATTAAAGAAGTGGGGAAAACAGCACAATACAGAAATAATGAATGCCACATCAGATCAGTTATTTGATGCCATGTCGTATGACTGCCAATGGAACATATTGTTTTTTATCCATGTCTCCCTGTTTATGTGCTAGTATCCTGTCCTGTGAACTCATTTCAAGGGCTGTGTGCCTGACCCGGAAGCAGCTTTAAGCATTTTCCCCAGGTCTAAATAGAAGAGGATGTTTTTCTTCTGTAAAAAGAAATCCAAATAGGGTTTTTTTTTTTGTCCCTTTCATTTTTATTTTATCCATTGAAAGAGAAATAAATATTTATTTGTAGTCTATTTACAAAACTTTTTCACCTGTCTTTATTTTTAGTTTTCCCCCATAATTTTGTGATATGGGTATTAGCATTTATTACATTATACACAAAAAGAAAGCAAAAGAAGAAAAAATTCTGATGATAATTTCAGAGAAGAAACAAAAGTGGGAGAAACAAGCCTTAAATCTGGACCATGACCATACATGGAAGGTAAAACTTTTATTCACCACCTTCGCTGGGTGACACCTAAAATATTTCAGGATTTGTGTCAGGATTAAATTGTAGTTTATACTTCACACAACCTCTTAAGGTTGATATCACCACTGACATTTTATAGATGATAAAATTGATATGAGGAGATTTTAAGTAGTTTTCCCTAAATGTCCAGCTTAATTATATATGTATATAAAACCTTTTAAAATACATACCCTGTAAACCAAACCCATTGCCATAGAGTTGATTCCAACTCACAGCTACCCTATATTATCTCTCAACTATTTGGAACTGGTGAATCTAAAGGGTGGTACACTTTTTAATGACATAGAACAGAAAGAGAGAGAGAAAGGAAAGAAATAAAGGAAGGGAGGGAGGGAGGAAGAGAAAGAGAGAGGGAGGAAGGACGGAAGGAAGGTAGGAAGAAAGAAAAGAAAGTTATTAAAATAGAAATTCTCTGTATATAGTAGAGGATCAACAATATATATAAAAGAATTTTTATTCCCAGATGAAATTGTTTTAGTGTTAAAAATTTATTCATTTTAGCAAATTCTTGTGTTTATATTTCGTCATATGTCCTGACTCTAACATATTCTCATTCAACAGTGAGTTATTCTAAAAGAAATGAATGATAGAAGAAGACATATACACTATCACAGAAAAATGGCTTCTCAGAGCCTCCTAATGAACTCCAATTAAAGTATTGCTCCCAATTCAAAAGTATCTGTTCTTAGGAGATTTTGCTTACAAAGAAACACCCATGTTGTCTCCTTAGTAAGTCAGGGTGTACATATTATGTAAAGGAATATCCTCCAATGGCTTCCAAGTTTGAAATAAATTACATATCATCATGACATGTATTGCCTTGCATTGTTGTTGTTGTTAGTTCCCTCAAGTCAGTTCCAAGTCATAGTGGCACTATGTACAACAGAATGAAACACTGCCAGGTCCTGTGTCTTCTTAGGTCTTCCTTACTCATTGTCCAGCTTTCACGTGCATATGAGGCAATTGAAAACACCGTGGCTTGGATCAGGGACACTTTAGTCTTCAAGGTGACATCTTTGCTTTTTAATGCTTTAAAAATTTCTTTTGCAGCAGATTTTCCCAATGCAATGCATCATTTAATTTCTTGACTGATGTTTCCATGGGTGTTGATTGTGGATCCAAGTAAAATGAAATCCTTGACAATTTCAATCTTTTCTCCATTTGTCATGATGTTGCTTATTGCTCCACTGATGAGAATTTTTGTTTTCTTTATGTTGAGGTGTAATTCATACCTAAGTCTTTACAGTCTTTGGTCTTTCTCAGAAGTGCTTCAAGTCCTGTTCACGTTCAGCAAGCAAGGCTGTGCCATCCGCATATCATAGGATGTTAATGAGTCTTCTTCCAATCATGATGCTCTGTTCTTCATATAGTTCAGTTTGTTGGACTATGTGGACTGCATACAGATTGAATAATTATAGTGAAAGGATGATGCACACCTTTCCTGACTTTAAACCATGAAGTAGCCCATTGTTCTGTTTGAATGACTGCCTCTTGATCTATGCAGAGGTTCCCCATGAGCACAATTAAGTGTTCTGGAATTCCCGTTTTTTTGTGATGTTATCCATAATTTGTTATGATTCACAGAGTCAAATTCCTTTGCATAGTCAATAGAACACAGGTAAACATCTTTCTGATATTCTCTGCTTTCAGCCAGGATCCATCTGACATCAACAATGACATACCTATTCCCACATCCTCTCGAATCCAGCTTGAATTTCTGACAGTTTCTGTCAATGCACTGCTGCAGCCACTGTTGAATGATCTTCAGCAAAAATTCGCTTGCATGTGATATTGATGATAATTTCTACATTTGGTTGTTTTGGAATAGGCATATGTATGGATCTCTTCCAGTCAGTTGGCCAGGTAGCTGTATTCCAAATTTCTTGGCATAGACATATGAGCACTTCCAGTATTGCATTTGTTTGTTGAAACATCTCTATTAGTATTCCATCAATTCCTGTAGCCTTGTTTTTCTCTAATGCCTTCAGTACTGCTTGGACCTCTTCCTTCAATACCATTGCTTCCTGATCATATGCTGCTTCCCGAAATTGTTGAACATCTACCAATTCTTTTTGGTGTAGTGACTCAGTGTATTCCTTCCATCTTCCTTTGCTACATTCTGAGTTGTTCAATATTTTCTCTGTAGAATCCTTCACTATTGCAACTCGAGGCTTGAATTTTTTCTTTGGCTCTTTCAGCTTGAGAAATGCTGAGGGTGTTCTTCCCTTTCGATTTCTAACTCCAGATCTTTGTATATGTCATTATAATACTTTGCTTTGTCTTCCATAGCTGCTCTTTGAAATCTTCTGTTTAACTCTTTTACTTCATCATTTCTTCTGTTCTTTTTAGCTACTAGATGTTCAAGAGCACATTTCAGAGTCTCTTATGACATCCATTTTGATCTTTTCTTTCTTCCCCTTTTAATGACCTCTTGTTTTCTTTGTATGTCTGATGTCCTTGATGTCACTCCACTACTCATCTGGTCTTTGGTCATTAGTGTTCAACATGTCAAATCTATTCTTGAGATGGTCTCTAAATTCAGGTGGGATATACTCGAGGTCATACTTTGGCTCTCATACACTTGTTCTGATTTTCTTCGGCTTCAACTGGAACTTGCATATGTGTAGTTGACTGTTCTGTAGTTGGTCCTGGCCATGTTCTGACTGATGGTATTGAGCTTTTCCATCATCTCTTTCCACACAGGTAGTCAGTTTGATTCCTGTATATTCCATCCGGTGAGGCCCACACTTATAAAAAAAAAAAAATACTTGCTGTTTATGTTGTGGAAAAAGTTATTTGCAATGAAAAAGTCGTTTGTCTTGCAAAATTCTATCATGTGATCTCTGGTATCATTTCTATCACCAAGGCCATATTTTCAACTACTGATCCTTCTTTGTTTCCAATTTCTCATTCCAATAACCAGTAGTTATCAATGCATCCTGATTGCACATTCCATTAATTTCAGACTGTAGAAGTTGGTAAAAATCTTCAATTTCTTCATCTTTGTCCTTAGTGGTTGGTGTGTAAATTTGAATAGATTGTATTAACTGGTATTCCTTGTAGGCGTATGAATATTATGCTATCAGCGGCAGTGTTGTACTTCTGGATAGATCTTGAAATGCTCTTTTCAGTGATTAGTGCACAGCTATATTCATTGCAGCACTGTTTACAAAAGCAAAAAGATGGAAACAACCAAGATGCCCGTCAACAGGTGAGTGGACAAACAGATTATGGTATATTCACATAATGGAATATTACACAGTGATAGAGAACAACGATGAATCCATGAAACATCTCATAACATGGAGGAATCTGGAAGGCTTTATACTGAGGGAAATTAGTCACAGAAGGACAAATATTGTATGAGACCATTTTTATAAGAACTCAAGAAAAGATTTAAACACAGTAGAAAACACTCTTCGATGGTTGCCAGTGTGGGAAGGGATGGAGAGGGTTTTCACTAATTAGATAGTAGATAGAATTATTTTAGGTGAAGGGAAGGACAACACACAATGCAGGGGAAGTCAGCACAACAGGACTTATCCAAAAGCTAAGAAGTTTCCAGGATACAACCAAACATTTTGAGGGACAGAGTAGCAGGGCGGAGGTCTGGGGACCATGGTTTCAGCGAACATCTAGGTCAACTGGCATAACAAAGCATATTAAGAAAACGTTGTGCATCTCACTTTGTTGAGTGGCGTCTGGGGTCTTAAAAGCTAGCAAACTGCCATGTGAGATGCATCAATTGCTCTCAACCCATCTGGAGCAAAGGAGAATGAAAAACACCAAAGACACAAGGAAAATATTAGCCCAAGAGAAAGAAAGGGCTACATAAAGCAGAGATTCCATCAGCCTGAGACCAGAAGAACCAGATGGTACCTGGCTACCACCAATAACTGCACTGAAAGGGAACATGGCAGAGAATCCCTGATGAAGCAGGAGAAAAGTGGGATGCAGACCTCAAATTCCAGTAAAAAGACCAGACATAATGGTCTGAGATGGAGGTACCCCAGAGGTCATGACCCCCAGACTGTCTGTCAGCCAAAACTAAAACCCATTCTTGAAACCAACTCTTCAGACAAAGATTAGACTATAGGACCTAAAATGATACTGGGGAGGAGTGTGATTCGTAGCTTAAGTAGACACATGAAACTATATGGACAGCTCCTACCTGGAGTCAAGGTGAGGAGGGAGAGGAGAACAGGAGCTGGTTGAATGGACACAGGGAACACAGGTCGAGAGAAGGAGTGTGCTGTCACATTGCAGTGAGAGCAACTAGGGTCACATAACAATGTGTACATAAATTTTTGTATGAGAAACTGACTTGGATTGTAACTTTTCACTTAAAGCACAATAAAAAAAAAGAAAAGAAAATCTAGTATAGACTCATAAACAACTTTTATGACCTTCGGGAGATGATGCTTTTCTTCTAAATTTATATCCTAAGATTTGCTAAAGCAGTGCATCTGCTCCCGTTGAGGAGCTGTATTTCTTCCTTGGGTGTTCTGTGCACAATAATGCCAAAGCAAACTTTCTCGAAGTCAGGTATCATTACCTGGATCTTCTGCTCAGAAATCCACGATGAATTATCATTGCCAATTACTAGCTACACAAAGTTATTTTAATTCACATATATATATATATATATATATATATATATATATATATATATATATATATATCTTCAGTTTCTCTACTATGCATTCCTTTCTACCCACTCACCCAATTTCCAAAGTTCTAGTTAACCAGAACTTTTACTGGAGCATCTATATGACATGGTCATTGTAGCTGCCGTGACTCTGCTCAAGCTTTCCGCAAAGAAGAAGTGCATTCTGTCACCCTGGTTCCCTGATGCCCAGCTGACACAAAGTATTGCACAGTGGCACCTTCTCTTACTCATTTCTCTTTTTTTGAATTTTTTTTTTTTGTATTTAAAACTCAAGTTATATGATGATTAAGTAATAGAAATGTTATAAATTTAAAAAGAAAAAGTATAGAGAGTATAAAGAGATTAAGAATGAGAGCATGAGATGAGACAGTGAAAGATTTCAGGCCCTTCCCACCTCCCTGTCACAGCTGGCAACTCCCAATAATCTTTGGTTTCTATATATTTGCTTATTTCATATAAGTAAGATCATACAGTAGTTGTTCTTTTGTGACTAACTTTCTTCAATCAACATGATGTTTTCAAAGCCTAGCAAGAATTTTCAAATTCCAACTATAGCTAACCTCAGTTTCTGCTATCATTCCCAGTTCTCCATCCTTTCTCCAACTAATGTACCCCCTTTGTCTTTTCTGTTGCTGCCCCATTCTGCCTTTCAGTGGCTGAGCCCTGCTTTCTGCTCCCTCCTTGGTCTCTGTATCCCTCTAACACACTACTGGCAGGTTCCCTCTCTGGATCTTGTCTCTGGAGCTTTCCCTCCATCCAACACATACGACCTAGCTCTATCTCTTTCTGGATCCTGAAGTCTACAGTCCTTCCCACATATTCACAAACATACACAGACCTTTAGGTTGACATAGGCAACCCACCGAGACACAACCAGTCAAGGTGGTTTTGTGCTGTCTGTCTGAGGTTTCTGGCATCAGGTTCTCAGATACGGACATCTCTTTCTGCCTCACGCTGAAGGAGTTTCTCTAATAAGGACAAGGGCTTCTATTCTGAGAAAAGCAATTTTAATCCCCTACTGTAGCTTGGTTAAGAAGGGTACAAGAAAGAGGTATACATGTAAGAGTCTTAAGTAAATATACGCATTCTTCTCTTAAGTATAACTTCTGCGTAAAACAGCCTTTCAGTAAAAGAGGTTGAAAAGAGGTGAGCATTGCTCTCGTTTGAGTGCTTACACCCCAAATTTACTAAGAAAATCACCCTTATAGAAAACTTCTTTCAATGAAGTCACACATTTATTATGAAGTTTCAGGGGAATGAGGTCATAGTTTCAGGGGAATGAGGTCATTTCTAAGTTCCAAAGGAACAAATTCATTGGAATTCAATAAATGTGGAATTAAAGAAAAACAACTTCTTAAAAAATGAACTACCATAAACAGTCCCACTTTACAATGGAGATTTTGTCTTCCACAGCAGTGCCCCCAAAAGGTGGTGGGTCTCTGGGTAAGAAGAAAGAAAGCATGGGGTCTGCAGAGGTGGAGGCTGTGGTGATGGAGAGGCCTCCAGGGGTCCCTATGACCAAAGCTTTGGGCTCACAGGTGAGGATAAGGACCGTGAAAGCTCAACTAAATCTACTCTCTGTTCTCAGAGGTGTCTATCCAAGAGGAAAATGCCCAAGAGTCAACAACATCCCAAACAAAAAGTCAAAGCTCCAGGCCCAGGAAGATTCCAAAACAATCCGAGAACCCTTCTCCTTTATCTTCCACCGAGCAGACCTCTCACTCCTCCAGCTACGGGGCTGCCCCAGGAAAGCCATGGGTCAGGTGCGCATATTTCACCCAGGTGCGCACAGTCAAGGGGGTGGCGGTCGCCTGGCAGACCAAAACCTCCTTTGCCCCCGTGGGCAAGATGCCCCAGGTCTTTGAGGCCATCGGCTCTGCCACCAGACTGGCCAACACTGAGTCCCTGGTCAGCAACCTGGAGCCCTGGCAGGAGGGGCCCAAGACCTGTACCCAGGAGCCCACTGACCAAGGGGAAGAGCATGGGGAGAGCCCCCGAGCAGCCACCCCAGAGTGGCTGGTGACCCGTGAGCACGGCTTCCGCTGCGTGGTCTGCTGTCACGTGTTCGAGTCCCGGGAGGCCCTGGTTGCGCACGCGGCGCATGCTGTGAGCCAGGGCTTCAGCTGCCAGGTCTTCGTTGAAGAGCTGCTGGAGAGGCGGCTGCCAAGCTCAGTCCAGTGCAGGCCCCAATGCTGACACCAGCTGGCCAGGCGTTGTCTGATGGCCGCCAAGAAGAGGGAGGTGAGGGAGAAGAGAGAGGTCTGCAGGCGCCTGGAGGAGCAGCTGGAGAAGCAGAGAGAAGAACTGAAGAGGGTGAGGCACCAGCTGGACAGGCTGCAGAGGCAGGCCAGGCCGCAGAAGGCGCAGCACCAAGGCCAGAGGGGGAAGCGCCTAAAGACCTGCTAGCACCCTGGGACTAGGAGGAGCAGGGCCTTTGGGATGGAAACCTGGGCCCTTCAGGAGAGACCTCTATTCAGGTTCGTTTAACCCAGCTTCCCTGGAAGATTCTACCCTCCTTCCCCTGTGACCACCACCCTTCCACCCCAAGGGCACAAAGAGCTCCAGCCCTAAGGGGGATCTGGATGGAAGAAGCCCCACATAGCTGACCGCAGACACCAGGTCCCCTCAGAGGCTCCACTGGCCCAGGAGAGGACAGGACGGGCCTCATCTTGATGGTGAGGTCTTGGGACCCTAAGGATGAGCACAGCATAAGTAGGGAAAGGGAAATGGGATTTCAGTGGGACTTGGGAGGCTAAGGGGGACCCTGGTGAGGTGTGATGGTGAAGGGGGTATCACTGAGTTCTTTGGAGGAGAAGGAATCAGAGAAATTGCAGGCTGTCAGGAAACCTGCCCGCAGGTGAACAGTGAACATAAAGCCCTAAACCAAGGACTCTGGGTCCCTTCCCAGCAGCATACAGGCAGAGAAAGAGGTAGGGTTTGGCAGGAGGAGTGGAGGGCCCAGTGAAGGAAAATGAATTCACCCCAGCCATGTCTTCTGGTCTCCTATGGTGAATTTGGGGTTATGATTAGGATGCACTGTTGTTGCCTCATTAGGGGAATGTAACTGGGAGGTGGTGTAGAAAAATCCCCCTGGGTGTTAACCATTTCTGGGTAAGAGTTGATCCAGGGCTTGCAGGGTATTTCTTGTAGAGTATGTCCTCGGGTAAGGGGCAGAGCTTTGGAACTTCTTCTTCTCCTTTAAATAAAGCTGTACATTCTGGTTTTTGACACGTCAATAAATCTTGTTAATTTTTTTTTTTTTCCTGTGGTCAAATCTGACCTGTCCTGAGGTCAAAGAACTGGAAGAAAAAGGCTGTCTGAGATGAAAGAAGCAAAAGAGAGGAGAGACTTCTGAACCTGGGGAGAACAGTGAGAACACATTTGACCAGAGGTATGGATGGAAGAGGCAAACTCAGGCCCAGACTCAACAGTGGACAAAAAAGACCAAGTCTCAGTCACAACATCAAATCCCAGGTGTGGGGAAGCCCTGGACATGACAGGGATGCATCCATCTCTCTGGGAGATGAGACCGCAGAGGGCAGAGGAAAGGAGGGCAGGGCCTCTAGGACAGGCACCTCCATCCACAGGCTGTCCTGTGTGTATGCCTCAGAGTGACAGAGACAGCTCCTGTGAGGGAGAGGGTCACAGGCAGAGAAGAGCCAAGGTGTTCAGGCCAGGTAAATTCTGCAGTCTCCTAAGGATCCAAAACAAAAAATGAGAGATTCTCAGAGGTATCAGGGTGGGAGGGGCTGGCATTCCCAGGCTGGGGAGAGGCTGGCTGGGGAGGTGCTGCTTTCTGAAATCTTTTGATCAACGTCTTTCTTCTTAAAAGCTACCTTCCCAGTTGATGTCCTCTTTTATGCTCTAGGCTCAGACCTCAAAGGGCCTCGAATGCACAAAGGCGGGTTATACAGTGGGTCAAGGCAGGGAGGAAGTGGTACCAGCACATCCAGGAAAGAGAATTTTCTGGAGCGCCATGAGTTACCTAGTGAATCGCACATTGTGTCAAGCCTTCTACATTTAGCTGTAGACATGTGCTTGCAAACGTGTTTGGGGGTTAATTCTACTGAGTTCCCAAAATTATTTTTGGTCATTTCCAGTTGTAGAGACCAGAAGAGCTCACTGGTTCCAAGAACAAGAAGAAATGCACTGGATCTGATTATTACTGTCTGTGGTGTGCTCTCCTTCCAGTGATTAAAATCTTTTGTCTGTCATTATAGAAAATTTTCACCTATTTAAAATATCTAATGAAACACATTAAAATATACATGTATCTATGATGTTTATCAACTTCCAAAGTTCTGAAATTGTTTTTTATTACATTTTCGAGATTACAGATTTGTATGACAAAAAAGTTACATCAGGGTCCCACCCTCATATGTAATTTGCTCCCACTCCCACAAGGTATCCAATGTTAATAGACACATGTGTGTCCTTCCCTACATTTCTCTGCAGGGAAACATATACACAGTTATAGGTACACAAGTATATCTGCTGGGGTGTTTGCTTTTATGGAGACTTCGTCTCACTCTACCCACATTGCTCTCGCCCCTTCTTTCACTTGACATTCTACCTTGATTCTCTGTAAGTCATTAGATATGGCACTAACACTATATTTTGGGGTCTTTAACTTACATGAATAATTTAAATAGATGGTATCAACTCAGTACACTTTATCTGGACTTATACATGTTGTTGTTAAAAGCTATCAAGTCAGTTCTGACTCACAGTGACCCTAGGCACCACAGAACAAAACTCGGTCCGGTCATTGCAATCCTAATAATCGTTGCTATATTCGAGCACACTGTTGCAGCCACTGTATTAATCTCATTGAGGGTCTTCCTCTTTTTCCCTGGACCTCTGCTTTACTAAGCATGATGTCCTTTTCCAGGGACTGGTCCCTCTTGATAAGATGTCCAAAGCCATCCTTACTTCTAAGGAATATTCTGGCTTTCTCTGCTCAAGACAGATTTATTTGTCCATACATAACACTACTAATACAGAAGCATTATCATCCATGCTTTTTAAGTCCACTCTTCCTGCATGTTCTAATTCTCCTCCCCCTGTTCCTTCCCACAAGTGAATCCAAGGTAATTCAGGTTAACAATGTAGTAAGTAGTCTCTCCTATCCTTGCTTAAACAAGCACACACAGACACACATGTATCCTCATCTTCTCATTTATACACACACATAAACATCAACAGGTATTCAAGCATATTCAAACAATTGATATTGTTTAACCCAGATGTGCTCATTTTATATACACTTCTCTGCACCTTGATTGTTTCAGTAATACTTCCATGATACTTCATAGAGATTTCTCCCACTCAACTACTACAACTCTTTTTCATTCTAAGGACTCCCTGTTTTATTGAGGATGTAGCTTTACCATAAGTTCTCTATCATTCCACCATCAATGGACAAAGTTTGGTCATATTAATAATAACTATCCTTTCTATACTATAGGATTTGTTTCTGTGGAATAGACTCCACAGAGTGAGATTTCCAATTCAAAGAATGTTAAAAGTACACAGCCATGGCCATGTCTTTCCCCTAGAGGCTGCCATAATGCACCTTTCCAGCCACGTCTCAGGGTATCCTTCTCTCCACAGCCCAGCCAGCCGTAGGTGGCGCTGATTTTCCAATTGTGCCAGTTTCACTGGCAGTTTGATATTTTCTTAACTTGGACTATGTTTACTGGGCATGTGGATTTCCTCTGAATGAACTGTTTGAATTCACTGCTCATTGTTCAAGTGCGTAACTTTTATCCTTCTGTGTAAAATGGAAATTGTTATTAAGCCTTGTCCTCTCCATTTCACATGATTTTCCAAATCTATCATTTGTGTATCACATTTTTGCAAGTTTGGCCCCCAGAACAATCACTTGAGTCAGCACCATTTATTAAATAAATATAATTTTCTTGAAATACGACCTTTGTAAGTTATTGTGACTTCTTAACAGATTTTCTGTTTCATTGGTCTACTTGTCAGCTTCTATGCTATGTAATATCAATTTGTTCTGTTACCCGAAGAGATAGACACCTGTTACTATCCTGCTTTTTCATGTTTTACTTTGGTAAAACCGCCCTGGTTTTGCAGCGATTAAGTGCTCAACTGCTAATCCAAAGAAAGTTTGGCAGGTCGGACCCACCAGGTGGCTCCAAGGGAGAAAGACCTGGTGTTCTGCTCCCGTGATGATTACGACCTAGAAAACCCTATGGGGCAGTCAGATGGGATGGCTTTGAGTCCAAAATCGCCTCCAAGTCTCGTAACAACAGGAATATTCCTTGTTATCTATTCTTTGTTATCTACTGTACTATTTGTAGCATATGATCACTGTATACAGTTCAAAACAACTATCTTAATATTCTGGCTAGAAATGCATTCCACTTATATATTAGTTTTAGGGACCTCCATTTAATTGACAAGACGTTCCATTTGAAAATATGGCATATTTTTGCATATATTCAGGTTTCATTTTATGTACTTTAATACATTGTCTTCCCTCATAGAGGTCCTTTGCTGCTCTGGTTAAAACAATGTTTTGCTAAATATTTTACAGTTTTGGACACAGTGTGGTACAGTCAAGTAGTAGGGGAAAGAGAACGGTCTGCCCTTCCCACCCTTGCCAATTTTAGACCCTTATTCTATACTGGAGAGAAACCATTGATTTTGATGCATTTGTCTTTTATGCAGGTATGTAATTATATCATCATTATTTTAAATATCTTTTAATACTTGTACTAGTTATTTAAATTTTCTAGTTCATTCCTTCACCTAAAAACTATGTTGAGTAATACCAAAATTTTTGTCTAGTTCCAAATTTATCAGAATGGGTTTAATATTTTTCCATTTATCTCACACCTGATAAGTTTGGGGATATTTTGTTATGCACCAATAGATAACTAATACTCTGAGCTACTGACCTTTATGGTAATCTACACACAACTTGTTTGTGACAGTTAAGTACTTCCACCTGGCCTCTGTTCAGCTGGGATACCATGATTTACATTGCTACTAGGCTGCCCAGCCTCCACTAAAACCTGAGCCTATAGAGAATTGTTCTTGTTAGCTGTCATCAAGTCCTTTCTGACTCATGACCACCCCATGTGGGCATAGTAGAAGTGTTCAATAGGGTTTTCAAGGCTGTGATCCTTTAAAAGCAGATCGTCAGGACTGTCTTCTGAGGTGCCTTTGGGTAGGTTCAAACCACCAAACTTTCAGCTAGTATAGAACACTTAACTGTTTGCGGCGTCCAGGGACCCCCTGCAAAGGATACATATTGGTAAGCTCCAATTTGCTGGTGCTCCCCTCATCTCCGCATTCCTTATTCTTTTAATGAAATGGGTGTCCTTCAGGACCTCCAAGAAATGGTCTTATAGAAGACTAACTCAGACATGCCCACATATTGGAGGCTTTTATTCCCTCTTCCAACACCTGACACAGTAGGTCTGGTATTTCGATTGCATAGAATGTGGGCCGTTGCCTTTTCCAAACTTCCAAAAGCAATCCCACAGCATATTAAACCCATTTCCAGAACCCTTGCTATGGCAATAAATCCTTGTCAACAAACAAAGTCTACATAAGAATTAGAGTGTTTCCTTGAATGGACAACATTTTACATGCCCCCATAAAGAAAATGCCTCAAGGGCATGGTTTAAGAGTAAACCAAGGCATTTCCCATCACTCCTTACCTGAGAGGCTCTTTGTGAGGATTTCCTGACACACATGGCAAAGGATGTAGTAGACACTGCCTTCTTTTTTACCTCTTCCCTCCTAAACAAACAGAAACCTTTGCTAAGATGTCAGGTGTCAATTCCCAACTCCTCTTCTTATCCTGTATGTAAGTTCTGTAATGAGACCAGGACCCAGGCAGTATTTCCCATCTTTCAAAGTTTCGAGGTCCAGTGAAATCCTGTTACAAGTCACTAGATCAGCCCAGGAGCTGGAAGACTGAAATTCCTGGTCCTCTGACAAGTGGGAAGGGCAGGATGGGATTGGGCAGAGCCTCCTTGACCATCACTTGCCCCAAGAGGCTCTGGAGGCTGCTTCATGTTATAAGTCAAAGGCCCTTCCAGCCCAGTTGCATAAGAGCAGCGAAAGGCTTTTTCCATTGAAAGAAAAGATGGGCTCAGGAGCAGCAGGTTTGAGGCCATTCAGCTTCGGTCAGCTTTGCGGCTTCAGAACATCCTGGCCGCTGGTCACCTTCACAGCTGGGCCTTTATACCTTTTCACCTCTCTCTCCCTCCCATTTTTCTCCCAGTACCATGGGCTGTGGCTTCTGCTAGTTTCCATGATTTCAGTGTTTCAGTAGCTCCTCGCCCCGCTCAGAGGAGGCAGGTTTGCAGGGTGTGAGGGACAAACCCATAGTGCTGCTTAGGTGTCCTTCAACAGAAACAGTCCTGAGGTGACAAGCTGTCCTGACTGATCCTGACACCAAGACAGAGAGAAACTCAGTGAAAGGGTCATTGGCTTCTGCAAGTGTCAGCACTCTCAGGGTCATGTCCTGGGGTCATGCCCCATTGCAGGAAAAATGAACTGGCTCTGAACCACTACACAGGCCCCGGAAGCCTCAGGAGGATTCTGTCTTAGTCTAACTCAGCACTGGGGAAATCCTCATGGGGTGGGAGCAGTGATATTCCTGGGATCTTTATTCAAAAATCTCAGAGCAGTTGATACAGTCTTGGGAGGTGGGAAAAGAGAAAGCTTGGGACCACAGGGTGGCAAAAGAAGGAGCCTCTTATCACTCACTCTCTCTGGGGTCTTGTTCAGGTTTTTTTTTTAATGCAACTTGGGCTCCAGGCAGGCACTTATTGCTAAAGTTGTATTTCTCTGTTTTAATTTATGATATCTAAGTCAAATCTGGAGTCTTGAGCTCATTTTGATAATTCGTCTTTAGTCTGTGCAGACAAGAGTCTGCTCACAGCCATAATGAGAGCAGAGGAAATAAATTCCCTAGCCTAGACCAGGGCTGGCTCTCTTGCTCCTCAAACTAAGAGTACCACACTTGGGGAGCTCTCCTAGGGCAGCACAGGCGGTGAGTCCAGTCTGGGGCCCTGGGAGGGGGACAGAGGTGGGTGCCAGGCAGTGTGGCTTCTGTGGCTTCACCTTCTCCTCTGGAAAGTGCATCTTGAAGGCCTCCACATTCGGATCCTGATGCTAACCAGAAGTTCCCACGCTTCTGTGTCCACTGTCTGGACCCAAGTCCCCATATGCCTCCTCTGCCCTCCTATCCCATCATAAGCACTATGATAAGGCTTAGGTATATACCCTGGATCTCGCCCTCTATGGCCTTAGGCTTCCCCTAATTCTATTGGGACCTGCCAGCCTGCTGAGTCTGAGGTCCAGGTGGGGCTGGGTGGCCTGGGACTGTCACAAAAGGCTCCTGAAGCCAGCTCTTTCCTGCTCCCCGCCAGCTTGTGGTAGGGCTGCCCGGGACCTCGCGCCTCGTCCGGGTGCCCCTCTCTGAGCATCCCTGCTGCCCTCTCCCCTAGCTCTTGAGGCGCCTTCCCTTGATGCACAGGTGCAACTGGGCACCTCACCGCACTGAACCCGAAGTCGGTTCTCAGCTAGATTATAGACCTGAACCTGAAATGCACAACCTTAAAACCACTAGAACCAATAACTTGTTGTCATCTAATCCATTCCAACTCATAGGGACCATAAAGGGCAGAGTAGAACTGCCCTATAGGGTTTCCAAGGAGCTCCCGGTGGACTTGAACTGCCAACCTTTTAGTTAGCAGCTGTAGCTTTTAACCACTACTCCACCAGGTTTCTTAAAACTGCTAGAGAGGTGTGAAATGAAAAAAGAAAAAAAAAGGAAAATAAAAAAAATTTAAGAAAAAGAACAATTACAGAATACGTAAAAGAAAAAAAATAACAAAACAAAAAAACAACTACAAAAAATCACATAATATGAGACTGTAACCTCACATTATGGACTCAAGGAGGCTGGGTTGTATCTTTCTTTGCAAATAAGTCTTAGATAAGGGAATTGGTACCAGGAGTAGATACACACTCTCACTTCAGGAAAATGGAAAATCTGGGATTAATTGACCTGGATCAGGTGGAAAATAGTGATAACCACATAATATTTAAAGATGAAATCCTAACAGCCTAAAACATGCAGTGGAAATTTTTCTAAGTAAAGTAGCATCAGAAGAGGCCTTTAATCACTACACAGAATGGGTCAGTAGTTCGAGATCTCCCTACAAAGATGGAATCAACTCGATGGCCAACTGGTTTTGGGTTTGGTAGATCACTTTTAGGCAGGTTCCAGCAAACATGCAAAAAACAGATCATTTCAACCTTGTACACAGTCAATAAAGAAGAGAAAGCTATGAGATGCTCCCCAACTTGTTCCCTAAGGCGACTTTAATATTGATACCAAATTAGAAAAGGAAGGTATAAGAAGAGTTACAGGACAAGCACACTAAGCAACTGAGATGCAAAAACCTACATAAAATGCTGGCAAAGAAATCCAGCAAAGTATAAAGCACGTAATATGCGAGCATCAAGGGGGGTTATTGTCAGCATACAAGCTTGAGTGAACGTTAAAGATTTAATAATTTAATTCACCACATGTGTAGGTTAAAGAAGAAAAGACATAGGTTCACCTCAAGAGACGGTGAAAAAGCAGTGATAAAATCCAAACACACTGAGACATAAGAACTCTGAGCAAACATGGAACAGAAAAGGAGTTCCCGAATGTGGAAAACTACAACTCGCATGATAATTCCTGGTGAAATGTGGGACATTCTCTTTAAAATTAATTAGAAATAAAATAAGGATGCTTTCTCTCATTATTTCTATTAAATATTTACACTGGAGTACAAAAAGAAAAACATATAACTCTTATTATTCATAGATTATAGGAATGTCTCCACAGAAAAATTTAAGAACCATAGAAAATATTAGAATTAATATTAGTTAATCATAAATTTTTTTTTTTTATAAATACAAAGTAAAAAATAAAGTGAACGTCTATGCAGCAGCATCAAGGCAACTCTGTCATAGCTCTCAGTGAAAGCACAGGGCACTGACAGGGAAACAGCAGGATTCAGGTGGGCTAGACCACGGAGGGGAGAGCACTATTTTACACTGGGCTGGATTTATAAGCACAGGTATGTGTGTTAGTTACCTAGTGCTGCCGTAAGAAAAAAAAAAAAAAATGACAGTTGGGTGGCTTTAAACAACAGAAATTTATTTTCTCACAGTTCAGGAGGCTACCTGTCTGAATTCAGGGCACAGCTCACGTCTACTTCAGCTTCTAAAAGCTTCCAGCCACCCTTTGTGTTCCTGGTCTTGTAGATGCATCTGCTCCGTTGTCTGTCTTCCTCTGCCACTGAGTGTGTCTGTGTCTATTCTGCTCTTTGTATAACTCAGAAGGGACTAGGTTTAGGACCCAACCTACACTGGTATGGCCTCGTCAATATAATTTTAAAATCCCCTATATCCAAATCAGGTCACATTTACTGGTACAGTGGTTAGGATTTCAACATACCTTTTGGGGTTACACAATTCAGTCCATAATAGTGCCCTCACCAGATACTCTGGACTGAGAATACTAGCATGAGCAGTTGAGAGTGGTTCTATTTTTTTTTCTGCATTAGTTGTTTGTAACTTGTCTCAATGGTCACTCATATGAACTTTGGAGCAACTTATTATGAAGACCCTGACCAACCTTTTGTACCCATGTCCATTGTGTGGAAAAACACACAGACTCCCATCACTGAAGCCTTGGGAAATCCATTGATAAGTGTGGGGAATGGAGTTGGGACCAGAATTGTTTCGTGGCCTTGATAACATGGCATAGCTGTTAGATACCCACATGGAGATGTCAGGTAATAATACTAACAGCTAACACTTACTGACCACATGCACTGGTGCCAGGATTCTTGTAAGGGCTTCTCCTTTCCTAAGATATTTGTTCTGCTTGATAGCCCTGTGAGGAATGTACCATTATA
The DNA here is from genome assembly GCF_030014295.1 of Loxodonta africana. Taxonomy (NCBI): domain Eukaryota; kingdom Metazoa; phylum Chordata; class Mammalia; order Proboscidea; family Elephantidae; genus Loxodonta; species Loxodonta africana. Next base: position 127,230 of record NW_026975023.1, read on the forward strand.
ATGCACATTTTATACATGAAGAGGCCGATACAGAGATTTAAGCTGATATTTGAGTATAAGTCTGGACCCAAGAGGAGTTGAAATGAATGGCTGGAGGTGTGAATCTCACATCCTCAGCTACAGACTGATGGCTGTGGACTCACTGAGGCATCTTAGAGAGAGGGTGTCAACACAGAGAGAGGACTAAACACCGAGCCCTAGGGCACCCTGACGCCTACAAGCTGGCCAGGTGAACCACAGCCAATAAAGCTCTCCGAAGGTCAGTGTGGTTCCTGGAAGGTTGTCTGTCCTTTCTCTAGGCCGAATTTCCCACTGCCCCTCCCACCTGCACTGGCTTGTCCCCTTCCTAATGGCAGGGACAGTGTGTAACTTTCACCACTGCCCAAGATCCCAAGGTTACAATAACATTGGTATGGAAAGCAGAATGATGGAGTCAGGAAGCCTGGTGGTCACATGCAACCAGTTGGAAACAGAAAAGAGCAAATAAAGACAGGGAGAAGACCGTGAGCCAGAGGAGTGGGAGAAATGAACATTTCCTGAGTGCTAAGTAAGGCTGGGCGACTGCTAGTGGCATGTAGTTCCTCACTTAAACTTCAGAGGGACACAATGGGTGGAATAGACATTGCTATCCACTTTCATCATGCAAACGTTTTATTGTCTTTGATTTTAACAGTAACTTCTTACAAAAACAAATGAGAAAATAGAAAAGAGTATAATAAAAGAATAAAAAAAGAAAACATCTCATCAATTCAGTACTATCATTTTGCCTCAGCAGCTACACATTTTTGTTGTTGATGTAAATATAACACACAACCTTTGCCAAGTGAACGAGTTATACAGGTGTACACACTATTGACAGGAATTACATTAATAGGCTGTGCAACCCTACCCTTAATCAGTGTGATTTTTCCATAATTGTAAACAGAAACTCAGTTTCCATATGCAATAAAAAAAAAATATGCAATAACACCCCTTTATTCCCTCCCTCCTGTCCCTGGGAACCCCTATAAACTTTCGTCTCTTTACATTTGCCTGTTTTTGTAAAAGGCATGCTTTTTAATTTGAAAGTTCATGACAAGCTACAAGGGTGAATTCATGTGGAAGAGAAGTTATTTGCAATACATACATCCTACTACAAACTTGGTTCTAAAATATGCAAAGCATGATTCATAAAGAAAAAAAAGAATTCAATAGAAAGACAAGTAAATACTTGAACGCTCTCTAAAAGATTTCTGTATGGCCAACATACATATGGAAATGGACTACATCAGTTATCAGAGGAATTCTAATAAAAGCTCACAATGTGATCCTAACCCTGCAAACCAGAATGGCTAAAATTAAAAAAAAAAAATGGAAATACCAACTATTTGGTAGAACATGGAGCAACTGGAATTCTAATCTACTGCTAGTGAAAGTGCAATTTGGTACGACCACTTTAAAAATGCTTTGGCCATATCTACTAAAGCTGTGAACATCCGTATATCCTATGACCCAGCAATTCTACTTCTAGATACATACCCGATAGAAATGGGTACATATGTTCACCAAAACACATAAGTCTAACCATCTGCTAAGGAATGAACACCCTCCTTCTGAATGCCTAACTTTTGTTTTTAATTGTTCTTTAGATGAAGGTTTACAGAGCAAAGTAGCTTCTCATTAAACAGTTAGGACATATATTGTTTTATGACATTGGTTACCAACTCTAAGACATGTCAACACTCTCTCTTCTTGACCTTGGGTCCCCTATTACCAGCTTTCCTGTCCTCTCCTGCCTTCTAGTCCTTGTTCCTGGGCTGGTATGCCCCTGGAGTCTCATTTTGTTTTATGGGCCTGTCTAATCTTTGGTTAAGGGTGAACCTCAGGAGTGACTTCTTTATTGAGCTAAAAGGATGTCTGGGGGTCATATTCTCAGGGTTTCTCCAGTCTCTGTCAACCTAGAATTCTGGGTTTTTTTTTTTTTTGAATTAGGATTTTGTTCTATATTTTTCTCCAGTTCTGTCCTGAATGCCTCACTTAAAAAGCACTATTCTCGTCTGTTCTAAGGTGATGGCCATATATAATGATAAGCTTATAAAGAAAAGTCTAGAGCTTTCTGTGAAATGCAGCAGCAAATCTCTAGAGGCTCATGTTCTTATAGCTTCTGTTCCCTCTGGAGCTACTGCTTCTGTCTGTCCTTCTGCTGGGCTGCACCACATGGAACCAGTTATAAAATTCAACCTCATCTTATAAATTCACAGGAGTCCTACTCACACAAAATTTTTATTGGCTATGAGAACAGGTGTGTAGATAAGGTATACAAGGGATTTCTATTGTAGCAAAGCAAAACCTTAAAATGAAATGGCTGGGAATGGTGGGCCTCCTTCTGTAAAAATGCTTTTCTACATGGAATATGGGAAAATGCAGTTAAGATATGGCTTATGCAGAAAGGCAAAACGGAGTGCTTGCAGCAATTTGGTAATCATTTAGATCACCTGTAAAAATATTTTCATCCTTTTTCTCATAGCTTGCAGGAAATGAAATTCCAAAAGGATCGCATATTTAAAAGTAAAATACGTCACCATACAAATTTCAGAAGAAACTATGAGAGGTTTTGTTTTGCTTTTTGTTGGTAAAAGAGAAAGATTTTCTAAAAATCCCAAAGCTGTGAAGGCTCAAACTGGTAAGATACAGATATAGATGTTTGGCATATGAAAAACTATATGAAGAAAGCAAAAATACAGGCAAAAATCTGAAGAAAAATTCATAGGCTAAGGATTTGGAAGATATAGAAATGGTCAATAATCACACGATAAGAAGCTCAACCTCATTAGTCATTAGGGAAATGCGAATCAAAACCAAAACACACTATTATTTCAAAACCACTGAGATGGCTCAAATCAATAGGATGGACAACACAAGTGGTGAGGATGTGGAGAAACTGGAACCCTCATACATTGCTGGTGGACATGTAACATGATCCAATCGCTTTGGAAAACAGTTAGGTGCTTGCTCAGAAAGTTAAACATAGAGTTAGCATGCAACATAGCAATCCCCCTCCTAGGTATGCATCCAGGACAACTGAAGCATGTTCACATAATAACTTACAAAAGAATTTTCATAGTAGAATTATTTATAAATAGCGAAAATGTGGAGAGAATCCAAAAGTCATGAACTGATAAACTGTGGTATACTCATAAAATGGAATATTACTCAGCCATTAAAAGGCGTCAGGTACTAATACACGGCAGTATATGGACAAACCTTGAGAACGTTATGCTAAGGGAAAGAAGCCAAACAGAAATGACTGCGTGGTACATGATTCCATTTACATGAAATATCCAGAACAGACAAACCAACACAGACAGGAAGTAGATTAGCAGTTGCTATGTCTTGGAGGAAAGGAGTAATGAGATGACTACTAATATGTAGGGCGTTTATTTACAGGGTACTGAAAATATCCTGAAGCTAGACAGTGGTGATTGTTGCACAACTCTGTCCATATACTAGCAACCACAGAATTGTGCACATTATAAAAGGCAATGTTATGGCCGGTGAATTATATCTCAATAGAAATATTTGTGACTCCCGAAAGACTAACATTTCAGTTAAATATAAAAAAAAAAAAAAAATATATATAGAACCCATAAATCAGTAGGCGAAAAGAACCCATTTTACCCTATCTCTCTCCAGCCAAAGTGAAGGGGGTACATTCTATTAATACATCTTATTTTTTTATCTCTTCATTAACAAGTTCTGTTCTCATTATACATAACTAGTCTCCATTTCTAATCATACATAACTAGTCTCCATTTCCTTATGTCAGTTTTCACTATTGTAACTACATAAACAGAGCACTTCCATGGTTTTTATAAAAACCCACCCACTCATTCAATCAGACATATCATTTTTGGAAGCTTCTTAGGTGCCAGGAACTAGGATACTCTGACCAACACAGCAGACAAGGTCCTGCCTGCATGGGCCTTCTATTTTTGTGGAGCACTCAGATGATAAACCAGCCAAACAGTATGTAATGTTACCTAACATCAGGAGGGAGGCGTATAATTTTGGAGGTGTCCCAAGCTGTGTCTCTCTCATGAAGAGTTCCCTCTTGCCTCTGAACCCAGTGGAAAGTAAACACTTTGAAGGAACTGTGAGGTCAGTAAGTGTGAAAAAAGACATTTCATTTGAGTTTCATTTGGTTGGTTTTACCTGCTATGCTGTCAACATTTTTTTAAACACTATCCTGCAGCTGACATCAACCAACCCCCCAAAAAACAAAAACAAAACCCGATGCCATGCAGTCGATTCCGACTCACAGCGACCCTGTAGGACACAGTAGGGTCTCCAAGGAGTTCCTCGTCTTAGGACACAAATAATTCCTGCTTATGAGAATCTGAAAGTTGTTCACTGTGGATGTGTGAGGGACTCAGTAACACTTGCAGAGATTCCATGTGGGTGTGGTGCTCAAGTGTGAGCATCGGGGGGAATGGACCCCATGGCACTTTGCATCCTTCTGGAGATTATGACACAACAAACATTCCCTCTTCATTGTCCTGCATCTTGTAAGAGAACAGAGGGAATTGTTAGGCAGAACCATTTGAAAATGCATGGCAAGAAATTTTATTGAAACATTAAATTCAAAATAAAATCTTCCTACATTTTTCAACCTTCCCTACCTCTTTTCAAGAGGTAACTGGACTCACAGAGTTAAAGCCCTGAAACTTCGAGACTCTGAAGAGTCTGTTGTAAGAGTCTCAGCTCATTGCAGTAATCACACTGAGGGAACTGGAAACCAAGGGAAGAGTGGGAGTCAGACAGCAGAGACCTACACATTGGGAAGGGGTGAGGCCTGCTTCTTGATAATGCCCTGAGGTAGGTGGCAGCACCTCAAAGGGTAATGCAGGCACACAAGTAGACAAACCACGTTATGGTGTTCCCAGCCCTGCCAAGGTTCTCATGCTCCATCTGGGAATGGAAGCAGCAGAGACAATGCTTCTAGAGAGATCACCCACATAGGCTGAGGCGATGGGTGTGCTAAAGATCTCCAAACCTTGGTCCTTCTTTAGACCCCGGGGTACCTAGAAAATAAACCAACACCAAATATACCCCTGCAAAGAAGTAAGGTTAAAATTTTACCCCAATTTTGTAAGCCGAGAGCTCTGAGTTGGAATTCAGTTTATTTAAAGAAATATCAAGTTTTCTTGCACACATGAATTTGTGCTGATTCACTTACAATTCATATTATTCATTCATCCACGAAGTCAGCAAACATTTACACTATAACAGCTATATGTGAGACCCTATGGCAGTTGCTCTTGATGATGAAATGACTCAGAGAATTTCCCTCAATGCCTGGTGAGAGAAACAGCCAAGTTAACAGTTGTATCAGTCATGTATTGCTGTGTAACAAATGACCCCAAATTGTCATGTCTTAAAAGAGCAACAATTTACCAGCTCACAATTTTTCAAGTTGTCAGTTTGGAGCTCTTCTGATCTGGGTCAGCCTCAGTGGCTCACAACACGGCTTCCTCATGTGTCTACAATTTGCTTCCAGGTAGCTGGGAGCCAGTTCATAACATCAAGTCAGTGAAACCGCTAGATCCTCCCTCCATTGGTCTTCCATCATCTAGCAGGCTGGCATGAGGATGTTCCCATGAGTTCTCAGGGTTTAAGAGCAACAAAAGGGAAGTCTCAATGTAAAGTCTTTCAACTCTCTCATTTTATCAGGTTTTCTACCATCCCAATGTCCAAAACAATAACGTCAGCCCCAACTGAGGGATGGAGAAAGACTCCTACTGCTAATGAAAGGCACTCCAGAGTCTCATAGAAGGCATGGGCACAGACAGCGGATAAATGTGTAGACATTTCTTACATCAACCACAAAAAGTAAATGCAATTGTGTTTTATGCTGTGGTAAAGGGTTTTGCAGGTACAATGGAGTAGGGAACAAGAAGTGAACAAATCTACCAGGAGGATATTTAGGGAAGTGATGTCTGAACCAAGTTGAGAATATGATTGGATAGTTAAGGAGTGAAAAAAGGCCCGGGTCCAGGAAGCCCCATGTCTTCTCCAGAGAGAAGTCTGAGGAGACAGGCTGAAGCCACTGAGGCATTTGGTACATTTGTGACCAGATGCAGATCATCTTTTGTTCTACTGTTTTCCAACCACTCGTCCCTATTTATAGTTTGGAGTCATACAAGAGTAGACCCTAGCATTTCCCTGTTGAAAATTTATTTTCCTCTGAGAAGTCATCACCACCCCAATGTTCTTAATTGCTTCCTCAAATGCTGTCTCCATTTACCAGCTCCTTTTCTAAATGGGCTCCAGAGTGAAAGCAGAGCCTGGAAGATGCACAGGTCATGGACTTTCCCCAAGTCAACTCCTAAACCTCCCATTCTGGCTGGCCACAAATTCCTGAGTCTTAGCATTTTATGGTGAGCTCATAAGCCCAATCTGTTCCAATGGGGTCAGTTCTCTTAACCACCATGCTTCACCAGAGAGTAGGCCATCAGATGGGATGGGAGAGAAAATCTAGTCACGGGGAAGAGCCTGTGTGAAGCCTCAGAGGCTAAGGAGACGTGAGAGGTGTTCAGAGTGGACATTGTACGACCAGGGCTGGAGAGACATGATTCCAAGAGAGTCAAATGAGAAGTTTTGGACAAATCAACTCCTGGTCACACTGTAACGATTCCCTGTACTCTCTCTCTCCCCACCAAGGGATAGTAACGACATGGAGTGCAGAGAAAAGTTGCAATTCCTTTTTTATATCTAAGCCCCCTTTTCCCAGTCTGGGACTGGCAGTATTCAAGCTCCTACTTGAACTGTTTCATATTTTTCTTTTTGCTGTGTTTCTATTTAAAGTGGGCCCATGGAACTGAGCAATGTCAGGAATGATGTCACACAGGGTTATGGGAGCCATGCCGTTCATGCTGATCTCACCTACTCTTTTGGAGAGGGTGTCGATCTGAGATCCTGTGGGAGAGCACCTGGAACTACTCTATCACAGAAATTCTGGACTAAACCGGGGTCCCCAAGTCACCAAACGGTCATGCATCATGAAGAACTGGGAAAAGGGATAAAGATCCTTCAGAACATCATTATGATTGGACATCTTCACCCAGAGAGGATGAAACAGTGATACAGAAGGAAGAGGCCTTTCTCTAAGACTCTAGATAAGGGTGAGAGGAAAAATTGTCCCAGATTGATGTGTGTTATGGAACAAAGGGTCTGGTTTCCACCAGAAAAGAGAGCCATGATAGGACAAGATGAAGGAATTGGGAATGGATAAGGTCATAAGGAGGAGCGTCCTAAGAAAGCATTTCCTGTCATTTGGTGGGCAATTAACCAAATTCTTATATCAATAAGAAATGTAGGAATAAGTGAGGGATCAAGCTACAGAATTCATTGGGAGTTCGAGAGCTTTCCAGGCACTCTGTTGTTTAGGATCTGTACCTGGTGGAAAGGCAGGAAGCCAGTGCATAACTAGGGCAGAGAGTATAGGATGGGGGAAAGGGTGGTTAGAGAGAAGCGTACTTATTATATTTTCTAATGACATGATATTAATGTACTATGTGAAGAATTAAGAAAATATCTCAGGAGGTTCTGGGAGTGAGAAGTTGAAGGAGCCCAGAGCCCACATCATTGAGGGCAGAAGATGGCTTGCAGACTCCTCCCCTAGATTCAGGAACTCCCCTTCTCCTCCTATGTCTTCTCCCCACATCTCCCGAAGGGCCTAAAAAAACCCTCACAGCAAAGAGAGCTATAGGATAGAATTTTTTTACATTCCTACTTTTCTTAACCTGAATTTTGTCTAGGATCTTTAATTTGCCCCTCCTTTCAGGGCAGTTTTGTTGCCCTCTCCACTACCATTATTTTTGCTACCCCCCACCACTACTGTAGTGCTGCCCTCCACTGGCCCTATTTCCTTTTGCTTCCTAGGTTTCTAACTGACCTCTAAAACCCTCTTGAGAGATCCCCTGCTGCAACTTCTGTCACGGAGTTTGCACTCCACTCCCAAGATGCTTCCATCTCTTTCTTCCTTAACTTGCCAATCCTACCTTCATACTCAGAAAAATACAGACCCTTATGTTGACATATACAACCCACCCACACACACAGTTGATGTGGTTTTGTCTTGGCTACTGAGATTTGTACCATCGGACTCTCAAATATGGACATCTCTTTTGGCCTCACACTGAAAGAGTATTTCTCATAATGACATGGTGAGAGCTTTCTGTTCAGGGAAAGGCAATCTTAAAGGAGAAGCTTTAAATTATACATAAATATACAAATTTTCCTCTAAGTATAATTCTTTGAATAACAGGTCTTCCCTTAATGGCCACATAAACCAGAGACGCCATCAGCCTGTAACCAGAAGAACTAGGTGGTGTGCAGCTACAGTCAATAACTGCCCTGACAGAGGATACTAGCAAGTTATAAAAATGATGGTACCCTCAAATACAGCCCTTATACTGAAAGAAAAGACCAATATGAATGTCAGAGATACTCTGAAACTTGCTCTTGAACGTAAAGTAGCTAAAGGAAATGAAAGAAATGATGAAGTAGAAGAGCTGAAGAGAAGATTTACAAAGGGCGGCTCGAGAAGACAAAGTATGATAATGACATGTGCAAAGACTTGGCGTTAGAAAAACAAACGGGAAGAACATGCTTGGCATCTCTCAAGCTAAAGGAACTGAAGAAAAAAATCCAAGCCTCGAGATGCAGTAGTGAAGGATTGTACGGGCAAAATATTGAACAACAAGGAAGCATCAAAATAAGATGGAAAGAATACACAGGGTCACGGCACAGACACACACACACAAAAGCATGGGTCGATGTTCAACCATTTCAGGAGGCAGCATGTCATCAAGAACTGATGGTATTGAAGGAAGAACTCCGAGCTTCACTGAAGGCATTGGCAAAAAACAAGACTCCAAGAACTGACAGGTACCAATTGAGATGTTTCAACAAACAGATGCAGCACTGGCTGAATAATTTAGCCAACCGACTGGAAGAGATCCATGTTTGTGCACATTCCAAAGAAAGTGATTCAACAAAATTCAGAAACTATCAAACAATATCATTAATATCAAAACCCAGTACAATTTTGCTGAAGATCATTAAAAAGAAGTTGCAACAGGAATTCAAGTCAGATTCAGAAGAGGAATATCATTACTGACGTCTGATGGATCTGGGCTGAAAGCAGAGAATACCAGAATACCAGAAAGATGTTTCCATGTGTTTTATTGACTATGAAATGGCATTATACTGTGTGAATCATAACAAATTATGGGTAACACTTCAAAGAACGGAAATTCCAGAACACTTAAGTTTGCTGATGTGAAACCTGTACATAGACCACGAGGCAGTTTTTCAGAGAGAACAAGGGGCACTATGTGGTTTAAAATCAGGAATAGTTTGTGTCAGGGTTCTATCCTTTCATCACATTTATTCAATCTGTATGCTGAGCAAATAATCCAAAAAGCTGCACTCTATGAAGAAGAATGTGGCATTAGGTTTAGAGGAAGATTCATTAACAACCTACGATATGCAGATAACACAAACTTGGTGAAAGTGAAGAGGACCTGAAGCACTTAGTGGTGAATATCAAAGACTACAACCTTCAGTATGGGTTGCACCTCAACATAAAGAAAACAAAAATCTTCACAACTGGACCAATAAGCAACATCATGATAAACAGAGAAAAGATTGAAGTTATCAAGGATCTCATTTTATTCGGTTCCCCAGTCCACGCTCATGGAAGCAGCAATCAAGGAATCAAATGATGTATTGCAAATCTGCTGCAAAAGAACTCTTTAAGCTGGTGACAAGCACAGATGTCACTCGGAAGGCTAAGGTGTGCCTGACACAAGCCATGACATTTTCAAACGCCTCATACGTATGTGAAAGCTGGACAATGAATAAGGGAAACCGAAGAAGAAGTGCTGCCTTTGAATTATGGTGTTGGTGAACAATATTGAATATACCATAGACTGCCAGAAGAACAAACAAATCTGTCTTGGAAGAAGTACAGCCAGAATATTCCTTACAAGCACAGATGGTGAGTGTTTGTCTCACATACTTTGGACATGTTATCAGGGGAGACCAGGCCCTGGAGAAGGACATTATGCTTGGTAAAGTAGAAAGTGAAAAAGAGGAAGACCCTCAGTGAGATGGATTGACACAGTGGCTGCAACAATGGGCTCTAGCATAATAACAAGTGTGAGGATGGCACAAGACTGGCCAGTGTTTTGTTCTGCTGTATATAGGGTCACGATAAATTAGAACTGACCTGATGACACCTAACAACAACAATACCCTGTTCGGCTCACTGCCTGTCTCTTAGTTTGCTGTACTGTGGTGGTTTGGATGTTGCTATGATGCTGGAAGCTAGGCCACCAGTATTTTAAATACCAACAGGGTTATCCATGGTGGACAGATTTCAGTGGAGCTTCAAGACTAAGACACACTAGGAAGAAAGACCTGGAGATTTACTTCTGAAAATTGGACAATTAAACCCTTACAGATCACAAGAGAATACTGTCCAATTCACTTGCTTTGGACATGTCATCAGGACAGATTAATCAGTCCTAGAGGAGAATATCATGGTTGGTGAAGAAGAAGGCCAACAAGGCTGTAGGAGACCCTTGGTGAGATGGACTGGCACATTAGCCATAATGATGGAATCTAAATTGCTGGCACTTGTGAGGATGACACAGGACCTGGCAACCTTTAGTTCTGTGGTACCTAAGTTCACCATTAGTCGGAGTCACCTCAATGGCAGCTAGCAAAAAATTACTGTTTGAGAGGAGAACTGAGATATGAACTTGATACAATATACCAAATATTAAAATGTTCAAAGATCTCATGTTTACTATAAAAGAATAGGAATTGAAAATACAACTTTCAAATCTCTAGAAGGAAAAAGAAAGTAAGAGAAATTTCATCATTCCAATAAAAAAAGAAACAGGAAAAGCAGAATAATAATAATAAAAAAAAGAACAGTGAATATGAAGTATAATATTGGAATTATGTCTAAATGTATGAGTAATAGCAAGAAAAAGGGATTAATACCTAAGGAAAAAACATGTACACTCAGCTTAGACTTGCAAATCCACCCATATCTTATTTATAAAAGAAAGTTAAAACATAATGTTAGAAACTTTTAAATGATGTAAATGAAGAAATTTCTACTGTCTAATGACTACATGAACAACCCTCTGCCAGATACTGTTGATACAAAAATGATTAAGAAAAGATTCCTTGCAGTCTGGTGAGAGAAACAGCCCAGTTAACAAATCAGTTATCAATTGCTGTATAAGAAATGACCCAAAAATGAAGTGCCTTGAAAGAACAAGCAGTTACTTCGCTCACAGGTTTTCGGGTTGGCAGTTTGGGGTTCTTCTGGTCTGGGGCAGACTCAGCCGCTCTCGGCTGGGCTCCCTCATGTATCGGGAATCAGTCACCATGTCAGCTGGCGGGCAGAGGGCCTGAAATCTTCTCAGCTGGATTCTCTCTCTAATGGTCTCTTGTCATTTATTAGGGTGCCCTGGGATGTTCCCATGGGTTCTCAGTGTTTGAAGAGCAGCAAGAGGGCAAGGAGGAGCCCTGGTGGTGCAGTGATTAAGGGCTCAGTTGCTAAAGGAAAGGTAATCAGTTTGTACCCACCAGCTGCTCTGCAGAAGAAAGACATGGCACTCTCCTTCTGTAAAGATTACAGCCTTGGAAACCCTATGGGGCAGTTCTACTCTGTCCTTCAGGGTCACTATGAGTTAGAATATACTTGAGAGTGATGGGTTTCGTTTTTGGTAAGAGAGCAAGTCACGATGTGTCTAATTATATTCGGTCTCTGCTTCTATTGGTCTTTGTACTGTCCCAAAGGCCAAAGCAATCATAGATCAGTCCAAATTCAAGGACTGGAGGAAGAATCTTGCTCTTGAGAAAGGGAGCTGTAGGTCATATAATATGTATGGATACATACATATTAGAACATGTGGCCATTTTTGCTATCCATCACAACATGTAAATGCAACCAAGTTTGTCCCTAGTTGTGGCAGAAGCGTTTCTTAAATACAATAGAGTGTGGAGCAGGGTGGGAAATTCTACCAGGTGTAGGGTTGGAAAGGCTTCCACCAGGAAGTGATGCTTGACCTAAATTGTGAAATACGAGTGGATGGTTAGGAGATTTTCTTTTTTTTTATATTTCCAACCACTTGCCCACATTCTACCATCTGTCGTCACACAAAGCGAGCCCTCTGCTCCCATGTTGACATCTTTCATTTTCCTTCAAATCCTCAGGCTCTCCTCTACCTACCAAGCACAACTTCCCAAACCCTGCCTTAAAATGTTTCAACAATTTGCTTCTTCCTTTTCTAATTGCCCCCTGGACAAAAAAGGAGATCAAGCAGAGGACAGTGGACCTTTCCCCGAGGGCTCTCCTAAGCCTCCCAGGCAGGTTGACCATAGACGTCGTCCGGAGTCTCAGTGCTTTTCTGTGATGATGTAATCCTACCCTTTTTAGTGGCTCCAAGGGAGAAGCATGTGGACAGGCCAAGAGGCTTCACAGGGTTGAGAGTCAGGAGGTCAAGAGAGAGTGGCCTAGACACCACCACTGAGTGATGGTACCTCCAGGCAACAGACCAAAAACTCCATTCTGCACAGATGGCTATGAAGGGTGAGTCTTTTGGAAGAGTTTTCTTTTATTTAATGAATAGATATATATTGGGTATCTCCTATGGGTGGGGTTCTGTCTCACTTTCTGGGACTGCCAAATATGAGGCAGACCTCGTCTTTGTCCCCAAGTTATTTACAACACATTTGGAAGACACAAATTGGAAATTGAGCATCTCCTATGACTCAGTGCTATGATGGAGGATTACTAAAAGATTACTAGGTCCTCTGAATACATAAACCAGAAGCACAGACTGGGTACCTTGGAGGAGGAACCAGTCAACAGGAAGGGAGAGAATGTCTACTAGTCAGAGGGAACAGCCTGTGTGAAGCCTAAGTGGCAAAGGAGGCCTGAGAGGTGTTCAGAGTGGACATTGTGTTTCTAGGGCTGGAGAGATTTGATTCAGGGCCAGAGAAGAGGTTTGGGAGAAATAGCGACTCATTATACTCTTCTATTTCCTCAACTCACAGTTTCCTTCCTCTTAGATGTTGACTTCTTTAAGTGAACATTTCAATTCATTTTTAAGATATAATTTCCCTCCTCCCAGCCTCCTAGCCTCTCCCACAACAGTTGCCATATTTTTTCCTAGTGCGGTGTTTAGATTCAAACTGGGCCCTTGGAACTGAGCGATGTCAGCGATGATGTCACACAAGAGTTACTGGAAACCCTGGTGCTCACTCAGATCCCAACTGCTCTTTGGAGAGGTTGTCGGTCTGAGGTCTCCTGTGGGAGAGCGACTTTGGATACCAAATTACAAACGGTTCTGCCTAAATCAAGGTCCCCAACTTGTGAGAGTTTGGGACATCATCTCTACGTGGGAGGAGGAGAAACATCTTGCCAGTGACCATCCTTCGTGGTTTATCTTCACCCAGCCAGAATGGAGCGGCAATACATGAGGAAGAGGCCTTTCTCTAAGGCCCGAAGTAAGGGTGGGAGGAAAATTCAGTCTGTGCGATGGGTGCTGGGCAGCAAGGGGTTTGATTCACCCTGGAAACAAGGACCACAAGGGATCATCGAGGCTTTCCCCTGAAAAAACTTCCTGTCAATTAGTAAACAGTAAGAAATTATAGTGTGAATAAATAAATGAAGGAATAAATATGTGAGTGAAGTATAGAATTCTACTCTCATCTGAGGGGCTTTCCATAACAGTAGCAGACAAGTCAGATTTGTGAACTCTCCTGCTTTGTTAGCGGAAAGAACGCAGGTGGGCAACTGGGGCAGTGGGTATAGAACCAGGGAGAAGTGTGGTTCCAGAGACTTGTACTTCATTTTTTCATGAGAATGAATTAATATATCATGCGAATTAAAAAAATATATCAAATTTATCAGGAGGTTTTGGGAGTGGGTGGTGTGATGGAGCACAGTACGACACGTTCATTCAGAGTTCCCAGTCAATGTAAGCTGCCACAGTCCTCAGCCTGGACTCAGGCAGAAGAAGGTCCAGGAAGGCCCTGCCCCTCTAGCTCTAGGGATTTCCCTTCTCCTCCAAGGTCTCCTGACCATCTTTACCGAAGGGTTTAACATTTCTTCTAGGTAAAGACAGCTATAGTATAGATCGTTTTTTTTTCTCTTGTAATTGCAAAGTTTTATTTTTTTAAATTGTGTTGAAAATATACATAAAACATAACTGAATAATTTCTAATGTATGAGTCAGTGATACTTATTACATTCTTCAAGTCATATAACCATTCTCAATACCTTTCTCCAAACTTTTCTACAACCATTAACATAACCTCAATGCCCCAACGGAAAAACTTCCCCTTCCCCCTGCCCACAACCGGCAACGACCAATAATCCTTGCTTTCTATATATTTGCTTATTTCATATAAGTCAGATCGTACAGTATTTGCCCTATACTTAGGGCAAATACTAACTTATTCCATTTAGCATGATGTTTTCAAAGTCTAGCAGGAAAGAATTTTAAAATTCCAACTATAGCTAACCTCAGTTTCTGCTATCATTCTTAGTTATCCATTCTTTCACTGACTAGTGTGCCCCCGCCTTGTCTTCTTTGTTGCTGCCCCATTCTGCCCTTCAGTGGCTGAGCCCTGCTTTCTGCTCCCTCCTTGATCTCTGTATCCTTCTAACCAACTGCTGGCATGTTCCATCTCTGAATCTTGTCTCTCTCTCAAGCTTTCCCTCCATCTAACACACCCGACCTAGCTCCATCTCTTTCTGCATCGTGAACTCTGCAGTCATTCCCACAGATTCAGAAACATACACAGACCTTTAGGTTGACACAGACAACCCACTGAGACATACACAGCGGAGGAGGCTGTGTGTTCTCCATCTGAAGTTCTTGCATCAAGGTTCTCAGATACGGCCATCTCTTTCTGCCTCACTTCATCTACTAAGGACTGGGCTTCTATTCCGAGAAAAACAATTTTCATCTTCTACTGTGGCTAGGTTAAGAAGGGTGCAAGGAAGAGGTAGACATGTAAGAATCATAACTAAATATACACATTCTTCTCTTTACGTATAACTCCTCTATAAAAAGCCTTTCAGTAAAAAGAGGATGAAAAGAGGTGACCATTGCTCTGGAGTGTTTACCCTCCAAATTTACTAAGGATATCACTCACATACAAAACATCAAGTCACACATTTATTATGAAGCTTCATGGGAATGAGGTCATTTCTAAGTTCCAAAGGAACAAATTCATTGGAATTCAATAAATGTGGAATTAAAGAAAAATAACTTCTTAAAAAATGAACTACCATAAACAGTGCCACTTTACAATGGAGACTTTGTCTTCCACAGCAGTGCCCCCAAAGGCTGGTGGGTCTCTGGAGAAGAAGAAAGAAAGCATGGGGTCTGCAGAGGTGGAGGATGTGGTGATGGAGAGGCCTCCAGGGGTCCCTATGACCAAAGCTTTGGGGTCACAGGTGAGAATAAGGACCCTGAAAGCTCAAGGAAATTAACTCTCTATTCTCAGAGGTCTCTATCCAAGAGGAAAATGCACAACAGTCAACAACATCCCAAACAAAAAGTCGAAGCTCCAGGCCCAGGAAGATTCCAAAACAATCTGAGAACTCTTTTCTGTCCTCTTTCACGGAGCAGACCTCTCACTCCTCCAGCTACGGGGCTGCCCCAGGAAAGCCATGGGTCAGGTGTGCATATTTCACCAAGGTGCGCACGGTCAAGGGGGTGGCGGTCTCCTGGCAGACCAAAACCTCCTTTGACCCCGTGGGCAAGATGCCCCAGGTCTTTGAGGCCGAGCTCTCTGAGGAGAGCACCATCGGCTCTGCCCCCAGTCTGGCCAACACTGAGTCCCTGGTCAGCAACCTGGAGCCCTGGCAGGAGGGGCCCCAGACCTGTACCCAGGAGCCCACCGACCAAGGGGAGAAGCATGGGGAGAGACCCCGCGCAACCACCCCGGAGTGGCTGGTGACCCGTAAGCACGGCTTCCGCTGCGTGGCCTGCTGCCGCGTGTTCGAGTCCCGGGAGGCCCTGGTTGCGCACGCGGAGCATGGTGTGACTCAGGGCTTCAGCTGCCGGGTCTTCTTTGAAGAGCTGCTGGAGAGGCGGCTGCCAGGCTCAGTGCAGCGCAGGCCCAGACGCTGCCACCAGCTGGCCAGGCGTTGCCTGATGGCCGCCAAGAAGAGGGAGGTGAGGGAGAAGAGAGCGGTCTGCAGACTCCTGGAGGAGCAGCTGGAGAAGCAGAGAGAAGAACTGAAGAGGCTGAGGCACCAGCTGGACAGGCTGAAGAGGCAGGAGACCAGGCTGCAGAAGGAGCAGGCGCACCACCGAGGCCAGAGGGGGAAGCGCCTGAAGACGAGCTAGAACCCCGGGACTAGGAGGAGCAGGGCCTTTGGGCTGAAAACGTGGGCCCTTCGGGAGAGACCTCCATTCAGGTTCGTTTAACCCAGCTCCCCTGGAAGATCATACCGTCCTTCCCCCTGTGACCCCAACCCTCCCAACCCAAGTGCACAGAGAACTCCAGCCCTAAGGGGGATCTGGATGGAAGAAGTCCCAGATAGCTGACCGCAGACACCAGGTCCCCTCAGAGGCTCCCCTGGCCCAGGAGAGGACAGGACAGGCCTCATCTGGGTGGTGAGATCTTGGGACCCTAAGGATGAGCGCAGCATAAATAGGGAAAGGGAAATGGGATTTCAGTGGGACTTGGGAGGATTGGGGGGGGGCCCTGCTGAGGTGTGATGGTGAAGGGGGTGTCACTGAGTTCTTTGGAGGAGAAGGAATCAGAGAGATGGCAGGCTGTTGGGAAACATGTCTGCAGGTGAGCAGTGGACATAAAGCCCTAAACAAACAACTCTGGGTCCCTTCCCAGCAGTATAGAGGCAGAGAAAGAGACAGGGCTTGGTAGGAGGAGAGGAGGGCAGGTTGAAGGAAAATGAACTCACCCCAGCCATGTCTTCTGGTCTCCTAGGGTGAATTTGGGTTTATGATTGGGATGCATCCTTTTTGCCACATTAGGGGAATGTAAGTGGGAGGTGGTGTAGAAAAATCCCCCTGGGTGTTAACCATTTCTGGATAAGAGTTGATCCAGGGCTTGCAGGATATTTCCTGTAGAGCATGTCCTAGGGTAAGGGGTAGAGCTTTGGAACTTTTTCTTCGCCTAAATCAAGCTGTACATTCCGGTTCTTGACATGTCAAACAAACATGCTAATTTTCTTTTTGTTTTCCTGTGGTCAAATCTGACCTGTCCCGAGGTCAAAGAACTGGAAGAAAAAGGCCCTCTGAGGTGAAAGAACCAAAAGAGAGGACAGGCTTCAAACCCAGGGAGAACAGCGAGAACACAGGTGATCAGAGGTAATGGTGGGAAGGGGCAGATTCAGGCCCAGACTCAACAGTGGACAACAAAGCCCCAGTCTCAGTCACAACATCAAATCCCAAGTCTGGGGAAGCCCTGGACATGACAGGGGTGTATCCATCTCTCTGGGAAATGAGACCACAAGTATCACAGGGAACCCCCCAGGGGCAGAGGAATGGAGGGCAGGGCCTCTAGGATGGGCATCTCCGTCCACAGTCTGTCCTGTGTGTATTCCTCAGAGTGACAGAGACGGCTCCTGCGAGGCAGAGGGTCACAGGCAGAAAAGAACCAAGGTGTTCAGACCAGGTAAATTCTGCAGTCTCCTAAGAATCCAAAACGAAAACTCAGAGATTCTCAGAGGTATCAGGGTGGGAGGGATTGGTATTCCCAGGCTGGGGAGAGGCTGGCTGGGGAGGTGCTGGTTTCTGAAATCTTTTCATCAACATCTTTCTTCTTAAAAGCTACCTTCCCAGTTGATGTCCTCTATGATCTATGCTCAGACCTGAATGGGGCCTAAAATGCACAAAGGTGGGTTATCCAGTGGGGCTAGGCAGGGAGGAGGTGGAAGCAGCATATCCAGGAAAGAGAATCTTCTAGAGGTGCATGAGTTACCTAGTGAATTGCACATGGCGTCCAGCCTTCTACATTTAGCTGTAGACGTGTGCTTGCAAGACGTGTTTGAGGGGTAACTCTACTGACTTCCCAAAATTATTTTTGGTCATTTCCAGTTATAGAGACCAGAGGAACTCACTGGCTCCAAGAACAACAAGAAATCCACTGGATCTGATTATTACTTTCTGCGGTGTGCTCTCCTGCCAGTGATTCAAATCTTTTGTCTGTCATTCTGGAGAATTTTCACCTATTTTAAATATCTAACAAAACACGTTAAAATATACATATATCTATGATGTTTATGAATTTCCAAAGCTCTGAAATTGTTTTTTATCACATTTGCAAGATCACAGATTTGTATGACAAAAAAATTAATGTCAGGGTCCCACCCTCATATGTAATTTGGTCCTGCTCCCCCAGGGTATCCAATGTTAATAGACACATGTGTAACCTTCCCTACACCTCTCTGCAGGGACACATATACACAGTCACAGGTACACAGGTATATCTGCTGGGGTGTTTACTTTTATGAAAGCCTGGTCACACTCCACCCACATTGCTCCTGCCCCTTATTTCACTTGATATTCTACCTTGATTCTCTGTAAGTCATTAGATATGGCACTGACACTATATTTTTTGATCTTTTAACTTACATGAATAATTTAAATAGATGATATCAATTCAGTACACTTTATCTGGACTTCTACATGTTCTTATCAGAAGCTATCAAGTCAGTTCTGACTCACAGTGGCCCTTTGCACCACAGAACAAAACACCACCCGGTCATGTGCAATCCTAATAATCTTTGCTATATTTGAGCACACTGTTGCAGCCACTGTATCAATCTCATTGAGGGTCTTCCTCTTTTTCACTGGACCTCTCCTTTACCAAGCATGATGTCCTTTTCCAGGGACTGGTCCCTCCCTCTTGATAACATGGCCAAAGCCATCCTTGCTTCTAAGGAATATTCTGGCTTTCTCCCTTTAAGACAGATTTGTTCGTCCATACATAACACTACTAAAATGGAAACATTATCATCCATGCTTTTTAAGTCCACTCTTCCTGCGTGTTCTAGCTCTCCTCCCCCTGTTCTTTCCTGCAAGTGAATCCAAGATAATTCAGGTTAACAATGTGGTAAGTAGTCTCTCTTATCCTTGCTTAAACAAGGACACAGACTTATACACACTCATAAACATAAACAGGTATCCAAGCATATTCAAACAATTGATATTGTTTAACCCAGATGTGCTCATTTTATATACACTTCTCTGCACCTAGATTTTTTCAGTAATACTTCAATAATACCTCACAGATATTTTTCCCACTCAACTACTACAACTCATTTATTGATGATGTAGCTTTACCATAAGTTATCTATCATTCAACCATCAATGTACAGTCAACGTTTGGTCAACACTAATAATAACTATCCTTTGTGTACTACAGGATCTGTTTCTGTGCAATAGACTCCATAGAGTGAGATTTCCAGCTCAAAGTATGTTTTAAAAGTACAGAGCCATGGCCATGTCTTTCCCCTAGAGGCTGTCCTAAAGCACCCTTCCAGCCATGTCTCAGGGTATCCTTCTCCCCACAGCCCAGCCAGCCATAGATGGTGTTGATTTTTAAATTGTGCCAGTTTCACTGGGACTTTGATATTTTCTTAACTACCAGTGTTTTTGAGCAACTTGGACTATGTTTATTGGGCATGTGGATTTCCTGTGAACGATCTTTTTGAATTCACTGCTCATTTTTCAAGTGCTTAACTTTTATCCTTCTGTGTAAAATGGAAATTGTTATTAAGTCTTGTCATCTCCATTTCACATGATTTTCCAAATCTATCATTTGTGTATCACATTTTTGCAAGCTTTGTCCCCCAGAACGGTCACTTGAGTCAGCACCGTTTATTAAATAAATATAATTTTCTCAAAATACCGCCTTTATATCAATGGTTATTGTGACTTCTTAGCAGATTTTGTTTCATTGGTCGACTTGTCAGTTTCTATGCTATGTAATATCAATTTGTTCTGTTACCTGAAGAGGTAGACACCTGTCAGTATCCTGCTTTTTCATGTTTTTCTTCTCTATACCTTTTAAAGCAGCCGTAGTGTTGCAGTGATTAAGTGCTCATCTGCTAATCCAAAGAAGGTTTGGCAGGTCGAACCCACCAGGGGCCACTGAGGGGAAAGACCTGTTGTTCTGCTCCCATAATGATCACAGCCTAGAAAACCCTCTGGGGCAGTGAAATGGGATCACTATGAGTCAGAAATGGACTCCAAGTCTCCTAACACCAGCAACATCCTCTGCTATCTACTGTACTATTTGTAGCATATGATCACTGTATACAATTCAAAAACAACTATCTTAATATTCCGACTGGAAATACATTCCACTTATATATTAGTTTTAGGGATCTCCATTTGATTGACAAGACTTCTCATTTGAAAATATGGCATATTTTTTGCATACATTCAGGTTTCATTTTATGTATTTTAGTACATTAGTTTTCATCATAGAGGTCCTTTGATGCTCTGGTCAAAACAATGTTTTCCTAAATATTTTACAGTTTTGAACACAGTTTGATCCAGTCAAGTAGTAGGGGAAAGAGAACGGTCTGCCCTTCTCACCCTTGCCAATTTGAGACCCTCATGTCTATACTGGAGACAAACCATTGATTTTGATGTATTCGTCTTTTATTCAGGTATGCAATTATATCATCATTATTTGAAAAATCTCTTATTATACTAGTTATTTAAATTTTCTAGTTTATTCCTTCACCTGAAAACTATGTTGAGTGATGCCAAAATTTTTGTCTAGTTCCAAATTTATCAGAATGAGTTGAATATGAATTTTCCATTTATCTCACACCTGCTAAGTTTGGGGAGAATCTATTATGCCCCAATAGATAACTACTACTCTGACCTGCTGACCATTATTGGAATCACACACAACTTGTTTCTGACAGTTAAGTACTTCCACCTGGCCTCTGTGGAGCTGGGATCCCATGATTTGCATTGCTACTAGGCAGCCCAGCTCCCACTAACAACCTGAGCCTATAGACGATTGTTGCTGTTAGTTGTCATCAAGTCATTTCTGACTCATGACCACCCCATGTGGGCATAGTAGAACTAACTGTTCAATAGTGTTTTTAAGGCTTTCATCCTTTAGTAGTTGATGGCCAGGACTGTCTTCCAAGGACCCTCTGAGTATGTTCAAACTGCCAGACTTTCAGATAATAGTCAAGCACTTAACTGTTTGTGGCGTCCAGGGACTCCCTACAAAGTATACATATTGGTAAGCTCTATGTTGCTGGTGCTCCCCTCATCTCCGCATTCCTTATTCTTTTGATGAAATGGGTATCCTTCAGGACCTCCAAGAAATGGTCTTAGAGAAGACTAACTCAGACATGCCCACATATTGGAGGCTTTTAATCCCTCTTCCAACATCTGACCTAGCAGGTCTGGCATTTCCATTTCAGAGAATGTGGGCCATTGCCTTTTCTAAGCTTCCAAAAGCAATCCCACAGCATATTAAACCCATTTCCAGAACCCTTGCTACAGCAATAAATCCTTGTCAACAAACTATCCTTGATCCAACTTTATATTAAACTCCCCTTGACTCAGCACCTTCAGCACCCACTCCTCAGCACACCCCCGTCCTGCTCACACAAGGCAGCCAGGTCTTGCAGCTCCTTCAGTGTACAGTCCCTCCCCCTTCAACCACAACAGCACTGCCCCCGGTGGCTATGCTGGTATCTGACAACTATGTATCTGGACAAATGCATGGGACACTATCTCAGGACTCTGCAAAGGAAAGTGTTGAAGGTGGATGGGGGCGGGGCGGGACCAGAACATAAAGTATGAACATTCTAGAGGCTGAAATTAAATGAGCCCAAATCTCACAGCTGCACGCCCGTTGTGGACAGAAACAGCCCCGAGAGAAGCCCTCTCTCATATAAATGGGATAGAAGGTCTGTAAAGGAGAGAGACAGGCAGCTGGGCAGGTGGGCAGACACCTGAAACTCTGGCAGAGGAGAATCCTTCTCTCTGACCAGAGTATGGAAGAACCAAATATTGTAGAGAAAGCTCCATTACATTTTCTCTCTCTCTGCTGTTAACTGGCACCTAGTCAATTCTGCCTCAAAGGGTGAGACTTTTCAAAAGCAGATCACCAGGCTTGTCTTCTGAGGCGCTTCTTGACACGTTCAAAGTGCCAGCCTTTTGGCTGGTTGTCCAGTGCTTTGGCCCCATAGGCAGAACCAGTCACTGATGTGCACAACGGAATGAGGAGATTAAAGCCCCAGCATTCCCACCAGTGGGCCAGGAAAGCACTCCTTCTGAACTCAGAGAGCAGAAGAGAAAGAGAAAGAGGAGGCTGTGCAAGAAAGAGATTCTGCAGACTTGCTATGAACTCCTGGTTCACCCCCCAGGTGCGTATCCATTGCCCTGACCCTAAGAAGCATTATCAAATCCTTTAAGACCCGCACTATGGGTTAGAATGCCATCAAGGTTCCATACTGAGCGGCGCTCACATAGGTTAGACCTAAATACACCTGCAAAGCCTTCAAAAATTGAACTAACATTTGAACCATAGAATACAGAAGATGGGACAGAACTTGGAGCCTGAACATAACTGGGTCAATTGACTGCTAAAAAAAAAAAAATTCTCCATAAAATTTAAGCAGGACTTGTACTCTCAAAATTATAAAAAACAGATTTTAAAATGCTATTCTAATCCAAGAAATAACAGGGACACTTTTTAAATAAATGGAAAGATAATAGGTGCTATTTGCAAATGAAAATTTTACATGTTAAAAGTACAATCGTAGAAATCAAAAATTCAGTTGATATTTTCACAATAGCAGAATGGTGATGACAGAGAAAAAAACTAAATACTTGAAATAGATCAGTAGAAAATATCCATTCTGCAAACAGAGAGGAAAATATGGAAAAAAATGGACAGTGCCTCAAGAACTAGACAAAAAGCTTATTTATTGGAACTCCAGAAGAAGTGGACAAAACGTGTGGTGAAGAAAATAGTATTTGAAAAAATACTGGCTGAACACTTTCCAAATGTGGTGAAAGACATAAACTTACAGATTCAAGAAGTTCAGCAAACCACAGCAAGTTAAATAATTCCATGCCCCAATACCGAATTTTCACAAAAATATTCTGCGGGTTATGGGTTTTTTGCCAACCCAGTGGGCCTTACCCCACATCCCAAGTATATTTGTAAGTACATTACTCTAATTTTTTTTTTTTTTAACAGCAGCATGTAAAAAGAAAAAAACAGTATACTGTACTCACAGACATACCCGGGAGGGGAAAAACAGTTGACACACATATATATATATAGAACATGGGTTACTTGCATAAAAATACCATACATCATAATCAACTGCAGAATAACAAAGGTCAAGAAAATACTCAGGAAGGAGGTAGAGAGAAAACAACACATTTCACCTGAGAAAAACAATTAGAATGACTCTGTATTCACTATCAGAAGCCATGGAAGCCAAAAAAAAAAGATTGTGAAACATCATTTTTTCAACCCTGAAAGATGGAAATATTAACCCAGAATTCTATGTCCAATCATTACCTTCAGGAGTAAAGCACAAATAATGCCATTCTTAGGGGAAAGAAAACTGAGAGAATTCATCACCACCAGACTTCTAAGTGAAACACTAAAGGAAGTACTTCAGGAGGTAGACTTGGAATTTCAGTTGTATTTATGGAAAGCAGAAAATGTGGAAACTATGTGGATAAATATACTATGTCAACACTGTAGTTACTGCACAACATGGCGCTGAACAAGCCTCTTTGGAAAGTTTTTCCAGTCTCTTGGAAACGCTTGGAAATACATCCTGGCAAATCATTATTAGAGAATGGAATTAATTTTGACAATACCTGAGATATGTCTGTAGTCAAGTCTAGTGAATAAACTGGAAAATAAATTTACTGACTGAAACTAAGGTGTGGTAACAAAACATGAGTCTCAGTTCCCGTGTGGCCATGAGCTGGCTCTGAAGGCCAACCTTCCCCAGAGAGGCACTTCAAGCACATGGGGGGCAACAGCTTCCTGTTGATATTGCTAGGTGCCATCGAGTGGGTTTCTGAGTCATTGTGGCCCAGTGTAAAAGGAGAACTTCCCCGATAGGGTTTCCTGGTTTGTAATCTTAACGTAAGCAGTTTGCCAGGTCTTTACTCCTTAGAGCCTTTTGGTGGGTTCAAAAAACTAACCTTCGGTTAACAGCCGAGTGCTCAAACTTGGCACCACCTGGGCTCCTTGGAGCAATGGCAGCACCACAGAATTTGGTAGAAACCTTCCCATAGGCCTTCTCTGAGAGGTAACCCCTTGCTTAAGGACCAAGTTTAGGTTTTATATATACTCATTCTACATAAAGTCTAGATAAGAACTACAGTGCTTCCTTGAGCGGACAACATTGTATATGCCCTCCATAAACAAAATGTGTCAAGGGCAAAGTTTAATATTAAACCAAGGCATTTCCCGTCAGTCCTTACCTGAGAAGGTCTTCGTGAGAATTTCCTGAGACTCTTGGAAAAGGACTTAGTAGACACTGCTTTCTTTTTACCTCTTCGCTCCTGAACAGAAACCTCTGCTAAGAGGTCATGCGTAAAGCTCCAAATGCCTCTTCTTATCCTGAATGTAAGCCGTGTAATAAGACCAGGAACTAGGCATTCAGCTGGGTGAAGAAACCCAGGAGTACTTCCTGTCTTCAACACCTTCCAGTTCCAGCGAAATCCTGTTACAAGTCACTAGATCAGCCCAGGAGCTGGAAGACTGAAATTCCTGGTCCTCTGACAAGTGGGAAGGGCAGGGTGGGGTTAGGCAGAGCCTCCTTGACCATCACTTGCCCCAAGAGGCTCTGGAGGCTGCTTCATGTTATAAGTCAAAGGCCCTTCCAGCCCAGGCACATAAGAGCAGGGGAAGACTTTGTCCATTGAAAGAAAAGATGTGCACAGGAGTGGCAGGTTTTAGGGCACTCAGCATTGGTCAGCTTTGCGACTTCAGGACATCCTGGCCCATGGTCGCCTTCATGACTGGGCCTTTATAGCCTCTTCACCTCTCCGTCCTTCCCAGTTTTCTCCCAGCACCATGAGCTGTGGCTTCTGCTAGTTTCAATGATTTCAGTATTTCAGTAGCTCCTCACCCCACTCAGGGGAGGCAGTTTTGCAGACTGCAGGACACAAATCCACAGTGCTGTTTACATGTCCTTCAGCAGAAACACTTCCGAGGGTACAAGTTGGCCTCAGAGATTCTGAGACCCAGGCAGAGAGAAGCCCAGGGGGAGGGTCACTGGCTTCAGGAAGTGTCAGCACTCTCAAGGGTCATGTCCCTGGGGTCATGCCCAACTACAGGAAAAACGAAGTGGGCTCTGAGGCTCCGTGTGTTGACCGTCCAGTACACAGGCCCTGGAAGCCTTGGAAGGATTCTGTCTTAGTCTAACCCAGCACTGGGGAAATCCTCACAGGGTAACAGCAGTGATATGACTGGGGATCTTTATTCTAAAAGTCTCAAAGCAGTTGATAGAGTCTTGTGAGGTAGGAGATGAGAAAGCTTGGGACCACCAAGAGAGGGTGGCAAAAGAAGGGAGACTTTATCACTCCCTCTGTTCAAGTTTTTTTTTTTTAATTCCAACTGGGGCTCCAAACAGGTCTTTGTTGTTAAAGTTGTATTTTTCTGTGTTAATTTATGATCCTTAACTCAAATCTAGAGTTTCGAGCTCATTTTGATAATTCCTCTTTAGTCTGTGGAGACAGGAGTCTGCCTTCAGCCAGTGGTGAGAGTGGAAGAAATAAAGTCCCTGGTCCAGACTGGGGCAGGCTCTGCTGCTTCGCAAACTAGGGGTGTGGTCCCTGAAGAGCCCTTCTGAGGACAGCACAGGAGGGGCGTCCCGCCTGGAGAAAGGGCAGAGGGGGGTGGGGGATTGCTGTGTGAGCAGTGTGGCCTCTGTGGCTTCGCCTTCTCCTCCTGGAAGTGCAACCTGGGGCCCTTCACGTGCGGAGCCAGAGTCCTAGAGTGACCACAACTCTCCCACCCTTTCTGGGTCACCCTCTGGACCCAAGTCCCCATACGCCTCCTCTGCCCTACTATCCCAGCATAAGCACTGTGACTGGGCTCAGGGGTGTACCCTGGGACTTGACATCGGTAGCTCACAGGTCCCCCTAGTTCTGGTGGGACCTGTGAGCCTAGCGGGTCTGAGTTCAGGGCAAGGCTGGGTGGGCTGGGACTCTCGCGAAAGGCTCCTGCAGCCAGCTCCTTCCTGATGCACGTGAGATTGTGGTGGGGCAGCCTCCGACCTGGCACCTCCCCTGGGCGCCCCTCTCCACACAGCCCTGCCCAGTTCCCTCCCCCCTCCCGCAACCGCCCAACCACCTCCTCCTGCCTCCTAGTTCTAGAGGAGTGCTCTTTTGATGCCCATTTGCAACTAGCACCCCATGGCCCTGCACGGAGTCAATCCAGCTAATGACCTCAACCTTAAGTGCACAACTTTGAAACTGCTAGATAGGTGGGAAATGAACAAAAAAAAAAAAAAAGAGGAGAAACACTTAACAACAGTTACAAAAAAGTTATATGGGACTGTATTCTCACATCATGGACTCAAAGATGCTGGGTTGTATTTTTGTTTGCAAACAAGTCTTAGATAAGGGAATTGCTGCCAGGAATAGATGTAGAGTCTGAGTTTGGAAAAATGAGGGAAAATCTGGGATTGATTAATTGACGTGGATGAGACTGAAAATCGTGATAACAACATAACATTTAAAGATGAAATCCTAGCAGCCTAGAACATGCAGTGGAAATTTTTCTAAGTAGCACCAGAAAAGACCTTTAATCACTACACAAAATGGGTCAGTAGTTCAAGATCTCCCTAAGAAAATAGGAGGCCGAGACCACTTTCATTCAGGTTGCAGCAAACAGGCAAGAAACAGAGCATTTTAATCTTGTGCAAAGTCAGAAAAGAAGAGAAAAAGATGAGATGCTCCTCTACTTCATCCCTAAGGCTAGTTTAATACTGACACCAAATTAGACAAGGATGATAGAAGAAGAGTTACAGGCCAAGCACACCAAGTAACTGAGATGCAAAAACCTACATAAAATACTGGCAAAGGAAATCCAGCAAAGTATAAACCAGGTAATACGCCATCATCAAGGGGGTTTATCGTCAGCATGCAAGCTTGAGTGAACATTAAAGATTTAATAATTTAATTCACCATAAGCATAGATGGAAGAAGAAAAGACATGCTCACCTCAAGAGATGGGGACAAAGCGGTTGATAAAATCCAATCACACTGAGAGATAAGGACTCTGAGCAATCATGGACCAGAAAAGGAGTTCCTTAAGTTGGAAAAATACAACTGGCATGATAGTTCATGGGAAAATGTGGGACATTCTCTTTAAAATTAATTAGCATTAAAATAAGGATGCTTTCCCAATTTGAAGACTGGCGTCTGGCGTCTTAAACATTAGAAAGCAGCCATCTAAGGTGCATCCATTGGTCTCAACCCACCTGGATCAAAGGAGAATGAAGAACACCAAGGACACGAGGTGATTACGAGCCCAAGAGACAGAAAGGGCCACGTGAATCAGCTACTACATCATCCTGAGATCAGAAGAACTAGATGGTGCCCGGCTACTACCAATGACTGCCCTGACAGGGAACACAACAGAGAAACCCTAAGGGAGCAGGAGAACAGTGGGATGCAGACCCCAAATTCTCATAAATTCATACTTAATGGTCTTACTGAGACTGGAAGGATCCCGGTGGTCATGGCCCCCAGACCTTCCGTTGCCCCAGGAAAGGAACCATTCCCGAAGCCAACTCTTCAGACATGGATTGGACTGAACAATGGGTTGGAGAGGGATGCTGGTGAGGAGTGAGCTTCTTGGATCAGGTGGACACTTGAGACTATGTTGGCATCTCCTGCCTGGAAGGGAGATGAGAGGGTGGAGGGGGTTTAGAAGCTGGCGAAAAGGACACGAAAAGAGAGAGTGGAGGGAGAGAGCAGGCTGCCTCATTTGGGGGAGAGTAATTGGGAGTGTGTAGCAAGGTGTATACGCGTTTTTGTGTGAGAGACTGACTTGATTTGAAAACTTTCACTTAAAGCACACATAAAAATATTAAAAAAATAAGGATGCTTTCTATCATAATTTATATTAAATATTTAACACTGGAGGCCCAAGCTAGAACAAAATGACAACAAAAAGAAGGAAAAGCTGCAACTGCTATTACTCATAGATTACAGAAATGCCTCCACAGAAAAATTTACAAACCATTGAAATTAATGCTAGTCGATCATAAATATAAACTAAAAAATAAACTGCATTTCTATGCATCAGCATCAAGCCGACTCTGTTGTAGCTCTTAGTGAAGGCAGAGGACACTGATAGGGAAATAGCAGGATTCAGGTAGGCTAGACAAGGAGGGGAGAACACTATTTTACACCAGGCTTCATGTATAGCCATGGGTATGTGTTAGTCATCTAGTGCTGCCATAAGAAAAAAATAACACAATTGGGTGGCTTTAAAGAACAGATATTTATTTTCTCACAGTTCGGGAGGCTAGAAGTAGGAATTCAGGGCATGGCTCGTGTCTACCTCAGCTTCTAGCAGCTTCCAGCCACCCTTTGCGTTCCTGGCCTTGTAGATTATCTTTCCCTTTGTCTGTCTCCCTCTTCCGCTGTTTGTGTCTGTGTCTATTCTGTTCTTTTTGTAACTCAGAAGGGATTAGGTTTAGGACTCACCCTACACTGGTATGGCCTCATTAAAATAATTTTAAAAATCCCCTATTTCCAAATCAGGTCACATTTATAGGTACAGTAGTTAGGATTTCAACGTACCTTTGGGGTTACACAATTCAGTCCATATAGTACCCTCACCAGATATTCTAGGCTGAGAGTACAAATATGAGCAGCTGAGAGTTCTATTTTTTGTCTATATTAGTTGGCTATCACTTGTCTGAGTCCACCCATATAAACTTTGGAGCAACTTATTATGAAGGACCAGGCCAACCTTTATTAGCCATGTCCATTATGTGGAAAAACGCACACATTCCCATCACTGAAGCCCTGAGAAATTCATCGATAAGGGTGGAATGGGGTTGGGACCAAGAATTGTTTCATGGCGTTGATAACATGGCATAGCTGTTAGACATCTACGTGGAGATGTCAGGTAATAATACTGACAGCTAACACTTACTGGTGCCAGGACTCTTGTGAGGGCTTCTCCTCTCTTAAGATACTTGCTCTGCATGATACCCATGTGAGGAATGTATCATTATAAGGCACATTTTACAGATGAAGAACTCGGTACAGAGAGTTACGCTGACATTTGAATAGAAGTCATGAACCAGGAGGAGTTGAAATGGATGGAGGTGTAAACATCACATCCTCAGCTACAGACAGACAGCAACCGACTCACTGAGGCATCCTAGAGAGAGGGTGTCAATAGAGAGAGAGGACTAAGCACTGAGCCTGAGGGCACTCTGACATCTAGAAGCCGGACAGATGAACGGCAGCCGACAAAGCTCTCTGAAGTCCAGTGTGGTTCCTGGAGCATGGTCTGTCCTTTCTCTGGACTGCATTTTACCAGTCCCCCTCCCACCCGCACTGGGTGTCCCCTTCACAATGGCAGGGACAATGTGTACTTTCACCACTGCGTCCACATGATGTAGACTATTCCTGGCACGTGGAATCTTTATCTGAAATTCCACAGCAAATCTCTAGAGGCTCATGTTCTCATAGCTTCTGTCGCCTCTGCAGCCCTTGCTTCTGTCTGTCCGTCTGCTGGGCTGCACCACACGGAACCAGTTATGAAATTCAAGCCCATCTTACACTCAACAAGGTCCTACTCACACAAAATTTGCATTAGCTTAAAAGAAAAGGTGTGTAGATAAGATACACAAGGGATTTAATTGCAGAAAACAAACCTTAAAATGAAATGGCTGGGAATGGTGGCCTCCCTTTGTAAAAAGGCGTCTCTGTACAGACTACGGGAAAATGCAGTTAAGATATGGGTCATGGGAAAAGGAGCGTTTGTAGCAATCTGGTAATCACTCAGACCACCTGTAAAAATGTTTTCATCCTTTTTCTCATACCTTACACAAAACAAAATTCCAGATGGATAGAATATTGAAAATTAAAATATGCAACCGTAAAAATTTTAGAAGTTTTTATTTTCTTTTTATTGATAAAAGAGAAAGACTTTTTAAAAATCCCAAAATATGAAGGCTAAAACTGTTAAGATCTATAGATCTTTGGCATATCAAAAAGTATATGAAGGGAGTAAAAATACAGGCAAAAAGCTGAAAAAAAGTTTGCAGGCTAAGGATTTGAATAGAGATTTCTCAAAAGCAGATACAGAAACTCTCAACAAGCACAGGAAAAGAAGCGTAACCTCATTAGTCATCAGGGAAATGCAAATCTAAACTAAAGTGCACTATTATTTCAAAAGCAGTAAGATGGCTAAACTCAACAGGATGGACAAGTGTGGGCGACGATGTGGAGAAGCTGGAATACCGCTGGTGGAAATGTAAAATGATCCAATTGTTTCAGAAAATGGTTTGGCAATTCTGCAGAAAGTTAAACATAGAATTACCATACAACACAGCAATTGCACTCCTAGGTCTGCACCCGGAGAATCAAAAGCATGTTCACATACAAACTCACACAGAGGATTCCTAGTAGTGTTATTCGTAACAGCCAAACTGTGGAGAGAACCCACATGCCATGACCTGATAGACAGGATGTGGTATATTCATAGACTGGAATATTACTCAGCCACAAAAAGGCACCAAGTACTGATACATGCCACAACATGGACGAACTTCGAGAATATTACGCTAAATGAAAGAAGCCAAACACAAATGACCGCATCGTGTATGATTCCATTTACATGAAATGTCCAGAACAAACCAACACAGACAGAAGTAGATTAGTGGTTGCTATGGCTTGGAGGAAAGGAGTAATGAGGATGACTGTTAATACGCCTTTATTAACAAGGGCCTTTATTTACTGGGCACTGAAAATATTCTGAAGCTAGACAGTGGTGACTGTTGTGCCAAGTCTGCCCATATACTAAAAGCCACGGTATTGTGCATATTTTCAAAGGCAGTGTTACGGCAGGTGAATTGTATCTCAATAGAAGTATTTGTGATTCCTAAAAGACTAACTTTTCAATTAACATATAGAACCTATAAATCAGTAGGGAAAAAACAATCCAATTTTAAAATGTCTCCCTCCAAAGCAAAGGGAAGGGGGTACATTCCATCCGTACAGCTTATTTTTTTATCTCTTCATTATTCAAGTTCTATTCTCATCTTATGTAACTCTAAATTATACAAATAATTGTCTCCATTTTCCTTATCCCTGTTTTCACTATTTAACTAAATAAAGACAGCAACACAGTGTTTTTTTATAAAAACCCACCCACATTCACTCAAATAATTTTTTAGCACTTCTTAGGCACCAGGTACCAGGATGCTCTGACAAACACAACAGACAAGTTCCTGCCTGCATGGGCCTTCTATTTTTGTGAAGCAGGCAGATCATAAACCAGCCAACCAGCTCTTAATGTAACCTAACATTAAGGAGGGAAACGTAATTTTGGAGCTATCTCAAGCTGTTGTCTCTCTCACAAAGATTTCTCCAAATCTAGTGAAAAGTAAACACCTCGAAGGAACTCTGTGGGGCCAATAAATGTGAAAAAGCCATTACATTTCAGTTTTGTTTTGTTACTTTCACCTGGTACTTTGTCATCATTTTTTAATAACACGATTATGGAGCTGACATCAAACTCTCACCACCCGCCTGAAAGAAAAAACCAAACCTGTAGCCATCTAGTCAATTCTGACTCAGAGACCCTATACGACAGAGTAGAACTGCCCCATAGGGTTTCCAGGGAGCAGCTGGTGTTAGGACACAATTCCCTCTTATAAGAATCTGAAAGCTGTTCACTGTGGATGTGGGAGGGACTCAGTAACACTTGCAGAGATTTCCACGTGGGTGGGGTGCTCTAGTGTGAGCATCGGGGGAATGGACCCCATGTGCACTTTGCAGCCTTCTGCAGATTATGACACAACAAACATTCACTCTTCATCGTCCTACATCTTGGAAGAGAACAGAGGGAATTGTTAGGTAGGACCCTTCAAAAACGCAGGGCAAGAAATTTTATTGCAACATTAAATGGAAAATAAAGTCTTCCTACATTTTTCCTCCTTCCCTACCTCATTTCAAGGAGATAGCTGGAGTCACGGTGTTGAAGCCCTGAAACTTCAAGACTCTGAAGAGTCTGTGGTAAAAGCCTCAGCTCACTGGGGTGATCACACTGAGTGGACTGGAGCCCAGGGGAAGAGTGACAGTCAGATAGTAGGGTCCTAGACATTGGGAAGGGGTAGGATCTCCTTCTTGATAGTGCCCTGGAGTAGGTTACAGCACCTCAAAGGCTGATGCAGGCACATAAGTAGACAAACCCTGTTATGCTGTTGACAGCCCCACCAAGGTTCTCATGCTCCAGCTGAGAATGGAAACAGCAGAACGAATGCTTCTAGAGAGATCACCCACATAGGCTGAGGCAATGGGTGTGTTGAAGGTCTTCTCCAAGCACTGGTCCTTCATTAGACCCTGGGAATTACTGCATATCTGGATGAGGGAGTACCCTAAAAGTAAGTGAGGTTAAAAACTCCCCTCAATTTTGTAAGCACGTAGTTCTGAGCCTCAATTCATTTTATTTTTTAAAAAATCATGCTTTTTTTCATACATGATTTTGTGCAGACTCGCACATAAAATTCGTATTACTAATTCATGCATTAAGTCAACAAAGATTTCCTGTATAAACAGCTACATGTCAGACCCTAGGCCAGATGCTCTTGGTGATGAAATGACTTAGAGAAGTTGCCTCACTGCCTGGTAAGAGAAACAGCCAAGTCAACAGGTGTATCAGTCACGTATTGCTGTGTAACAAATGACTCCAAAAGGTAGTGTCTTAAAAAAACAACCATTTACTAAGCTCACAATTTTTCAGGTTGTCACTTTGGGGTTCTTCTGATCTGGGCCAGCCACAGTGACTCGCAGCAGGGCTTACTCATGTGTCTACAATTTGATTCCAGGTCACCTGCGAGCCAGTTTCATAAAATCAACTCAGGGAAACCGCTGGATCCTCTTTCCAATGGTCCCTCATCATTCAGCAGGCTGGCCTGGGGTCATTCCCACAGGTTCTCAGGGTTTAAGAGCAACAAAAGGGCAAGACTCAATGTAAAATCTTTTCAATTCTCTCCTTCTATCATCTCTGCTACTATTTCAATGGCTGAAGCAACCGTAAGGTCGGCCTTCAACAGGTAGAAGACGACTCATACTGCTAATGAAAGGTGTTCTGGAGTCTCATAGAAGGCATGGGCACAGAGAGGGGAAGATGTGTAGTAAATGCAATTGTGTTTTATGCTGTGGTAAAGGGTTTCCTGGGTACAATGGAGTACAGAGCAAGAAGTGGACTCATCTACCAGGAGAAGATTCAGGGAAGACTGCAACCAGGAAGTGATACCTGAACCAAGTTGGGAATATGACTGAATAGTTAAGGGATGAAAAAAGGCCGAGCATCCAGGAAGCCCCAGGTATTTTCCACAGGCTTCAGTAAAAGCGGAAGGATGGCTTGATGAGAAAAGTCTGAGGAAACAGGGTGAAAACACTGGGACATTTGTTATATTTGTGAACAGGCACAGATTATCTTTTGTTCTATTGTTTCCCTACCATTCCTGCCCCTTCTGTCCTTTGGGGTCACACAAAAGAAGCCCCTACCATCCTCATGTTAAAACTTTTCTTTTCCTTGGAGAAGTCTCCTCCTTCCTCATCACCACCCCAACCTTCTTAATTTCTTCCTCAAATGGTCTCCCCATTTGCTGGTTTCTCTTCTAAATGGCATCCTAAACAAAAGCAGAGTCTGTCATGGGCTTTCCCCAAGTCAACTCCCAAACTTCCCATTCTGGCTGACCACAAAACTCCTGAGTCTTAGGGCTTTTTGGTAAGTCATAAGCCTAATCTGTTCCAATGGGGTCAGTTTTCTTCACCTTCATGCTTCACCAGGGAGAGTAGGCCAGCAGACGGGAAGGGAGAGAACATCTCCTAGTCAGAGAGCAGAGCCTGTGTGAAGCCTCAGAGGCTAAGGAGACCTAAGAGTGGCTCCGAGTAGACATTTTATAACCAGAGCTGGAGAGACATGATTCCAACAGAGTCAAATGAGAGGACTGGGAGAAAGCAGCTGCCCATGATACTGTTATCATTCCCTGTGCTCTCTTTACCCACCAGGGGATAGTAACCCCTTACAGGGCACAGAAACGTTGCAATTCATTTTTGATATCTAATCTCCTTCTTCCCACATTGGCACTAGCACTTCTCAAGTGCCTACCTGACAGTTTCATGTTTTTCTGGTTGCCGTATTTAGCTTCAAACTGGGCCCATGGAACTCAGCACTGTCAGCAATGATGTCACACAGGATTACGGAAGCCTTGGTGCTAACTCAGATCTCAGCTGCTTTTTGAAAAGGGTGCCGACCGCAGGTCTCGTGGGAGAGAAACCGTAGCTACTGAATCAAGGAAATTCAGGAGCAAGCCAGAGTCCCCAGGTTATCAACGCTTCCTGCTGGGAGAAGGGATAAAGGTCCTTCAGAAGACCATTATGTTTGGACATCTTCACCCAGGCAGGATGAAACAGTGATACATGAGGAAAAGGCCTTTCTCTAAGACTCCAGATAAAGATGAGGAAAAATTGTCCCAGATTGATGAGCGCTACAGAACAAAAGGTCTGACTTCCACCAGAAAAGAGAGCCATGGTAGGACAAGATGAAGGATTTGGGATGAATGGTTAAGGTCATAAGGAAGATTCTCCTGAGAAAACACTTTCTGTCATTTAGTACATAATTAACCAAAGTTTATTTTGTCAATAAGAAATGTAGGAATAAATGAGGGATGAAAAGAAAGAATCCAATTGAAAGTTTGAGAGCTTTCCAGAATAGCTGCAGACAAGGCACTCTATTGTTTTGGATCTGAACATGATGGAAGGGAAGGAAGCCAGTGGGTAACTGGTGCAGAGAGTATACGATGGTGGAAAGGGTGGGTAGGAAGAAGCGTACTTAATTATTATATTTTCTAATGAGATGGAATTAATATACCATGTGAAGAACTAAGGAAATTACTCAGGAGGTTCTGGGAGTAGTAGGTTGAAGAGCCCAGAACCCACATCATTGAGGGCAGAAGGGTTGTAGACTCCTCCCTAGATCCAGGAACTCCCGTTACCCTCCTGTGTCTCCTGCCCACCTCCCTCAAGAGCCTAACAACCCCTAACCACAAAGATGGCTACAGGATAGAATTTTTTATTTTCCTACTTTTCTTAACCTGAGCTTCATCTAGGATCAGTCATGTATCACTCTTTTCAGGCCAGTTTTGTTGCCCTCCCCACTACTATTACCTCTGCTATCCTCCTCCACGCGGTGCTGCCCTCCACTGGCCCTGCTTCCTGCTGCTTCCTGCTTTTCTGACTGGCCTCTAATACCCTTTGAGAGATCCCCCACCCTATCTTCTGTCTGTCACTGGAGCTTACACTCCCCTCCCAAACTCCTTCTCTTTCTTCCTTAACTCGCCAATCATTCCCTCATACTCAGAAAAATACTGAGCCTTATGCTGACATATTCAAGCCCTGCCCCACCCCCACACACAGGAGGCATGGTTGTGATTTGGCTACTAAGGTTTGTGCCATCAGACTCTCATATATGGACATCTGTTTCTGCCTCACCCTGAAGGACATGGTAATGGGCTTCTGTTCAGAGAAAGGCAATTTTAATCTCCGGGTGTAGGCTAGTTAACGGTACGAGGAGAAGTTTTAAATTATACAGAAAAGTACAAATAACGCTGTCTCTTTAAGAATAATTCCTTCTATGAAAATCCTTCCCTTAAAAGGAGGATGAAAACAAGTTACAAAGAGGAGACCGATTCTCCTGTTTCAATGTTTACACTCTAAATTTACCTAAAAAAATAACTTTCATAGAAAACAGCTTTTAGAGAAACCATGTATTATCATGAAGGTGCAGAGAATGAGGTAATTTCCATATTCCACAGGAGCAAATTCACTTCCATCCAACAAATGCAAAAAAAAAAAAAAATTTTTTTTTTTTTAATGTGGCTGTCCTCTGTTTATATTATAAACTATCACTGGATAAACCTTTGGCTGCTAACTAAAAGGCTGGCAGTTGGAATCCACCAGCCGCTCCTTGGAAACCCTATGGGGAGTCCTACTCTGTCCTATAGGGTTGCTATGAATTGGAATCTACTAAAAGAAAATTGGGAGTTTTTTTTTTTTAATCAATGTATTATAATTTTTTGAAAAACGATAGACTTTTACTATAAGGTAGTACCATCACTGAAATTTTCTGGAGGAGACTTTATTGCCCAGAGTAAATTCCCTAAAGTATGGTCGGTGCCTGGGGAAGAAGAAAGAAACCATGGGGACTGTGGAAGTGGAGGATGGCGGTGATGGAGAGGTCTCCAGGGATCCCTGAGACCAGAGACTTAGGTCACAGTTGAGACACCAGAGCCCAGAGGGCTCATGTAAATTAACTCTCCATTATTGCAAGTCCCAACCCAAGAGGAAAGTGTCACTCAGGGTAGAACATGAGAACAAAAAGCCCAAGTTCCAAGCCCAGGAGGATTCCCCAAGTATCAGCGAGGCCTTTTTCATCAGCTTCCACTAGGCAGAATTCTCACTCATCAAATTACTCCAGAGATCAATAGGTCAAGTATGGGTATTTTACCCAAGTGTGTAAGGTCAAGGGGTTAGCCATGGTCTGGCAAACCAGACCAAAACATCTCGCACCCCTGTCAGCAAAAGGCCCTGGTCTTGAGGCTGAGTTTTTGAAGAAAGTGAGTGCCATCAGGTCTGCCCTCACTCTAACCAACACTGAGTCCCTGGTCAGCATCCTGGAGTCCTGGCAAGAAGAGCCAGGCACCTCCAGGAGCATCTGGAGGAAGAGACAGGGGCTGAAGAGGCTACCACACCTACTGGTGCTGCTACACATGTGGGAGACCTGGCTGCAGAGGGTGCAGGCATGGCCTCAAGGTCAAAGGAGAAAGCACCTGAAGACGTGCTAGGACTCTTAGACTGAGAGGAGCAGGATGTCTGGACTGCAAAATATGCACCCTTCAGGGAAGAACTTCATTCAGCCTTTTTGTAGGGGTTTTAGAATATACAGTTAAAATAAATGTAAACAATTATTAGAAAAAAATCTCTGAAAATAAAATTTAATTTTTTAAAATCACTGCTCCATACCCCAAATCTAAATGGCTTGATATAAAGCACTGGTCTTTGTGATTCGCAAAAAGCAGGTACCAATTCCTGAACAAGAACTGAAGTGACAGGAGAAACTCCCCATGCTGTTAGAGCCCTGAGTATGGGCCCTAATCCAATAATCTGTCCTCATTAATTCCTTTTCATTTCATCTCTGTGAAAGAGGGGAGGGAGAAGGTAAGAGAGGGTTACATGTGCCTATTCTGTTCTTTAGCATGTAGTTAACTGCCAGGAACATGTATTCATAACAGTCTAAAAAACGTTAAAGTACAAATAAGGAGGAAAACCTCCTAGTATATATATGTATGAGGTAGCACAAAGAGTTAAGTGCTCAGCTACTAACTGAAAGGTTGGCAGTTTAAATCCACTCAGAGTTGCCTTGGAAGAAAGGCCTGGCAATCTACCTCCAAATGGTCACAGCTATTGAAGACCGTATGGAGGGCGGTCCTACTCTGAAAACTCACGGGGTCGTCATGAGTGAAAATCTACTCAACGACAACTGGATTGGTAATCTATATATGGCATAAATGTTTGGAAAATTAGTTTCTGAACATATATATGGCATATAGAATACACTGTACATTAGTATTTTGTGCCAAAACCCACTGTCATCAAGTTGATTCTAACTCATAGTGACCCCAAAGGACAGAGTAAAACTGCCCCATAGGGTTTCCCAAGGCTGTAAGTCTTCACTGAAGCAGACTGCCACATCTGTCTCCTACAGAGAGGCCGGTGGGTTCGAACCACTGACCTTCCAGTTAGCAGCCAAGTTCTTTAACCACAGAGCCACTAGGGCTCACTGCTGTAATGTACAGTGATTACATAAGCAAATTCTGAAACAAACTGCCTGGGTTTAAATCCTAACTGAATTTATCACCTGGGTGATCTGGGAACATTACCTCTCACTGCCTCAGTTTCCCATTTCTAAAATGGGTCTTATTCAAAAGGTTGTTACGCAGGTTAAATAAAACACACAAATATATGGCACTTAGAAAAAGGCCTTACACACAGAATGAACAGAATAAATGTTAGTTTTCATAATTATTAAGGGAATACAAACAAACGACTAGGTTGAAGGAACTTCCATTGAGAAAGAGTTCCAAAATTCATGTGTAAAGTCATTTACATCAACTGTTAAAGTTGTATGTTTAGATTCAAGTGATTACTGAGGTGTGTTATGATCTTGAACAGAGTTCTGGGGACTATACAGGCAAACTCTGCATGCCCTTCTCCTGCACATCCATTCCATCTCCCTTAGGAGCCCAGACATCATGTTATCAATTAAACCCCTCCCACACTGGTGGTGTACTGTTTAAGAGCTATGGCTGCTAACCAAAAGGTCATCAGTTCAAATCCACCAGGCGCTCCTTGGAAAGTCTATGGCACAGTTCTGCTCTGCCCTGTAGGGCTGCTATGAGTTGGAATAGACTCAGTGGCAATGGGTTTTTAACGGGTATGAGGTAACTGTTCAGTTCTTAAAGACATACCCAAAGCAACCACTAACACAAAAGTATAGTAAAAGGTTCTTATTTCAGAGTAGCAAATCCTTTTTCTAACACAGTGGTGAATTAGGGTGGACTGTGGATCAAGAAGAGCCCTGGTGGCATAGTGGTTAAGAGCTCAGCTGGTAACCAAAAGGTCAGCAGTTCGAATCCACCAACTAGTCCTTGGAAACTCTATGGGGTAGTTCTACTCTATGCTATAGGGTCTCTGTGAGTTCAAATCAACTAGGGTCTCTACGGGTTGGAATCAACTTGATGGTGACAAGTTTGGTTTGGTGGGTGTCATGGATTGAATTATGACCCTAAAAAACGTGTGTTTCAACTTGGTTAGGCCATGATTCCCACTATTGTGTAGTTGTCCTCCATTTTGTGATTGTAATTTTACTTTAAGAGGATTAGGGTGGGATTGTAACACCACCCTCACTCAGGTCACCTTTCCCTGGTGTGTGGCCTGCACCACCTTTTATCTCTCCAGAGATAAAACGAAACGGAAGCAAGCAGAGAGGTGGGGGCCTCATACCATCAAGAAAGCAGCACCAGGAGCAGAGCGTGTCTCCTGGACCCAGGGTCCCTGCACCTGAGAAGCTCCTTGACCATGGGAAGGCTAAGGACAAGGACCTTCTTCCAGAGCCGAAAGAGAGAGAAAGCTTTCCCTTAGAGCTGATGCCTTGAATTTGGACTATTAGCCTACTTTAATGTGAGGTATTACATTTCTCTTGGTTAAAGCCATCCACTCATGGTATTTCTGTTATGGCAGCACTAGATGATGAAGACAGTGGGTCAAGGTGGAAGAGGTGGATGAAGGACAAAAAAAGAAAAATGGACAACAGGAGAAATATAAGAATTCAGAGAACTGTGAAAATTTAATTCCTAAATATACTTTCTTTCTCCTCCCTATAACTAGAAGGACTTTTCTCATATACAGCATATATAAGTAAATCCTTGCAATATTTAAAACACTTGGATTTTTGTAAAACTCATTCTCTGAAAACTCATGGTGGCCCCATTAATTTGTGGCTTAAAAACAACTCAGAACTAAAAAGAAGCATAAATAAATAAATAAAGGCACCGCTGTCATTTGCGGGTGATGTTCTTTTCCTGCTATCCACAACCCACACACTCGGGTTAATTTTCCAGGGTCAGCGTTCATAGACCATCCTCTTTCTCTCACCACCACCCCACCATCCTTAATTATTTAGAAAAGGCAGGGCCAGTCAGTGCTCCAAACATCAAGTTTTCTCTCCAAAATGCCAACTCACACTTGGGGAGCAGGCTACATTCTCAGCTATCAGCACTTCCACTAGCCCCTGCAAATAAGGAATGTGTCTCCCCTGAACTGTTCATTGTAACTAAAAAAAAAAAAAAGTAAAAAACTGTTTCTTAAAAAAAAAAAAAAAAAACAGGCATTTCCCGATTACCCACCCATCCCACTCTCCCACACCCAGTGCTCCCTCACCACACACACACTCAAATATTTCATACCAAGGGTGTGTCCCAAGCACGGGGTCTGGCTCCGCTCTTCTTTTACACCCCTTGGAGGCCTCTGGAGAAACCATACCTTTGGTTGGCAATTCCCTGAACCCTGCCTATTCAAGCTGTCACTTATTCAAAAAGGCAGGTGAGTCTTCAAGTGAGTTTTTTAAAACGAGTTTAAGAGGAGCCAGGTGATATGCCTACTCACCCTCAAGTTTCTCAAAGGTAATAATTTTTTAAGATGTTTACAATGTCTCAACTACGGGTTAATTAAATCCCTTAGGATGGTGGGCATAAGAAAATCCTCCATCTCAATGCCCCCCATTTCAAAAAAAAAGAGGGGGAATCTCCAAAATTACAAATTTGAATTTCTACATATTTGATTGAACTAAGGAGTAAGTTCCTCACATGTGTTATTCTTGGTCTGAGTCCTGGTGGTGCAGTGGGTAAGAGCTAAGCTGCTAACCAAAAGGTCTGCTGTTTGAATTCACCAGCTGCTCCTTAGAAACCCTATGGGGTAGTTCTACTCAGTCCTATAGGGTTGCTAAGAGTCAGAATCCACTAGATGGCAATCGGTTTGTTTGTTTTTCAATCTTTGGCTGAAAGGTGGACTTTGTTATCAGTTTATTAAATCAACTGGTAATTTGCTGGATATTCCTCATACAGGAACTTATGATGTCTTCAAATCCAGCCAATCAGGTTTAGGAAGAGAGAAACTTCTCTACCTTAGCCTCCCTGCCACTCCCACACCTTTTTCATTGATTTCCATGCCCTGCTTAAGTAACATCACTCATCACTTCTCACTGTCTAGGTTGTTTGAGCCAATTCATGGCAGTCGATTCCACCCGAGCCCTAGGATACCCTCATTTACATACTCTGCCCTGTTGTTCCTTTACCCATGGCTGACTACATCTCCCCTTGAATGTCTACTAGGCATCTCAAACTTAATGTGGTTCAAATAAAATTCTTGGTCCAAGCGTCTTATTTACCTTCCAGTCTTCCTTATCTCAGCAAGTGTTCTCACTATCCTCTGGGTTGTTCAGGACAAAAACCTAGGAATCATCCTTGATTCCTCTCCTTTATTCAAATCTTACATCCAATCCATTGATACATATTCTGGACTCTTGGCTCTACTTTAAAATAAATCCTGACTCTATCCACTTCTCACTACCTCCACCTTACAGCCACCATCATCTCTTGGTTAAAACTGGACTCCATGCCACCAATCTTCTCTCTTACAATCTACATAACAGCATCATCTCAGTGGCTTCTCATGGCGATTAGGAAAAATTCCCAAATCCTTCCCATGGTCTTTCATGATGCGGGGCTTGCCCACCATACTAACCTCATTTCCTAACAGTCTTCCCTCAGTTCACTCCACACTAGCCATGACTTATTTCCTGAGCTTCCTCAAACATGCCAAAACACTTGGTTATTTAAGGGCCTCAGAAACAACTCTTTCCTTTATTGGCAATATCCTCCCTCCAGAACTTCATACAGCTATTCTCT
Organism: Loxodonta africana; assembly: GCF_030014295.1. NCBI lineage: Eukaryota > Metazoa > Chordata > Mammalia > Proboscidea > Elephantidae > Loxodonta > Loxodonta africana. Next base: position 169,090 of record NW_026975023.1, read on the forward strand.
CCTTTGATATAGTTCAGTTATCTCCTCAACTATCCTGATCCCATAAGCCTCTACTGACTATTAATCTAAAACAGCTCACCCCACTCATTCCCTCACATGCAACTCTGTCTTATTTTCAAAATATTTAGCTCTCCTTGACATTTTTTTAATTATTACCTGTAAATGTGTTTTTTGTGGTTGAGAATATATGCAGCAAAACATACCCCAACTCAACAGTTTCTACCTGTACAATTTAATGACATCGGTTACATTCAAGTTGTGCAACTATTCTTACCCTCCTTTTCTGAGTTGTTCCTCTGTCATTAACATAAACCCACTGCTCCTTAAGGTTCCTATCTAATCTTTTCAGTAGCTGTTGTCAATCTGATGCCACACAGAGAGTTCTTAAAAGAGCATATGCTTAAGGTAGACCATTTTTATTAGTTAAGTAAGCCAATGTTCTGGAGCCCTCGTGCAACAGTGATTAAGTGATACGGTAGCCAAGCAAAAGAAGAGCAGTTTGAATCCACCACCTGCACCTTGGAAACTCTATGGGGCAGTGCTATTCTGTCCTACAGGGTCTCTGAGTCAGAATCAACTCAACAGCAACAGTTTGGTTTTTTCTTTTTTATACTTCGGTTTTAAGATGATTCAAGGGAATGCTTTTGGTGTAATGTTTAAAGATTATCTCACGGCAATAGTTTCAGGAATTCATTCACCTTCAATGGCTCCAAAAAGTCTAGGGTTCATGAGAATTTTAAATTCTGTTCTGCATTTTCCCCCTTTTAATCAGGGCTTTTCTATGGACTCTTTGATCAAAATGTTCAGCGACAGTAGCTGGGAACCTTCTGGTTCTTCTGGTCTCATGGCATGCTAGATGTTCTTTTAAAAAACATGAGTGGATGCTGAAGGTTATCAAATACTTATTTTATTACACCTATTAATATAATCACATTTATTTTTCCTGTACATATAGCAAATTATACTGATTCATTTTTGAATGTTAAACTAACCTTGAATTCTTGGGATAGACCCAACTTGGTCATAATATATTCTTCTTTAGAGTATTGCTGGATTTGTTTTGCCTATTTCTTTTTATATTTTGCATCTATATTCATCAGTCACATTGGCCTGTAATTTTCCCATCTTCTGCTACTCTTGTCAGGTTTTGGTATCAATATTCATTCTACAAGCTTTATAAAATGAGTTTCGGTATATATTTCATTTTATATTGAAGAATTTGTGAAATATTTCTTGAATATTTGGCAGAATTTGCAGGAAAAGCCATCTGACATGAAGTTTTCTTTTTGAGAATAGTTTGAGCTCTAATTCAATTCTATGAACAGTTGTGGAATTACTTTTGCTTCCTGTTTCTTCTTGAATCGTTGTTATTAACTTACACGGTATGATACATTTGCCTACTTTATCTAAATTTGCAAATTTATTGGCTAATACGGTTCATAACATTCTCATATTACCTTTAAGTTCTGCAAGATCTGTAGTCATTTTCTTTCTAATTCTGATACTCGTTAGTTATACCTTCATTCTTTTTCACTTGATCAATCTTGCCTAAAGTTTGTCAATTTTACTAGCATTTTCTAAGAATCAACTTTAGTCTTTGTTGATCGTCTGCTGCATGTATTCAATCATTAATAGAAACAAAAATTCCTATGAATGTTTGTTTCTGGTTTTTTCCCAACATTTTGAATGGATGTTTAACTCACTTATTTTTCAAGATTTGTTCTTTCCAATTATATTTTTAAGGCTATAAGTTACCTATATTATATTGTCTGTACTGCACAAATTTTTATATGCACTATGTTCATAATTGTTCACTTCAAAATATATTCTAATTTTCATTATGATGTCTTTTTTGACTCATACTATTTTAAAATATCCAAGCACATGGAGATTTTGTATTTTCTTTTTCTAAGATGGTTTTTTTTTTTTTTAATTATGGTGTACTTACATAGTATCCTCTGTATTATTGCAGACTCTTGAAATTTGTTGAGACTTGCTTTATAACACAGTATATAGTCAATTTTTATAAACACTATGTATGTGCATGAGATGAATGTATATTCTTTAGTGGTTAGATAATACACACACATACACATATATCAATTTGGTATTTTTATACATGTTAAATCTTCTGTATCCTTGACAATTTATGGACTTCTATGTTTCTGAGGGGTGTGTTAAAAATCTATTATGATGCATGATGTCAAAAGGAGCCCCAGTAGTGCAGTGGTTAAGCACTCAGCTGTTAAACCTTTTGATTTGATCCACCACCTACTCCACAGGAGAAAGATATGACCGTTTCCTTCCATAAAGATTACAGCCTTAGACACCCTTTGGAGAAGTTCTACTCCATCCTATAGCCACTATGAGTCAGAATTGACTCAACAGCACACAAGAAAAAATGTATGATGTGACGGAAACTCAGGAGTATGAAGCTCAAAGAATTGGTCCTATCTTCAGGGTCAAAGGATGAAGGACAGAGAAAACAGCAGAGACATCCAAAAGCTTGGAAAAAAAGAGGCTGAGAGGACGATGTTTAGAGGTTTAAGGGCTTTGAAGGGCTACCACATATACTGAGAAGTCTGGAGTGCAATGTTCTTGCCTAAGGATGAAGACATACACATAAAGATCCTGACAAAACTTTAGGCTTGCACCTCTGGCTGATCTTTGGGCTCCATGGGGGCAGGAAGTGAAGGCTAAGGCAGAGTTTTAGGCTCTCTTGCTTAGCTTTGAAAGAACGCCCCAGTTCAGAGCCAATCTGCAAAGACTGGGATAATGTTACTTTTCCTTTTTGGCTACAAGCATTTAAAGAAATCACTGTCAGGTCATGAACTGACTGCTGACATAACAGAACAGAACTTCAGTGTCCACACATGAGAAGACATACAATCTTTGCAGAACTAGTTTGGAAACATCACTAAGCAAATGGATGACTGGCCGTCAAGAACAAACAAACAAAAAAAAAGCAAACCCTAATGACAGGAGGGAATCTGATTTCCAGAGTTACATTATAATATTTAAGATATACAGTTTTCAACACACTATTTCAAGTCATAAAAAGAAAAAGAAAAGGACGGTTCATTTGCTAAGAAGAAAGAAAGAAGAGAAATGAACAGAAAGCATCCCTAAGGAAACACAGATATTGGGATTACTAGACAAAAATTTTAAACCAATTGTCTTAAATTTCCTCAAAGAGCTAAAGAAACCATAGACAAAAAAAAAGGAAACCAAGAGAAGAATGTTATGAACAAGTAGAAAATATTAATAAAGAAATATTATACAAAAGAACCAAATAGAAATTATAGAGCTGAAAAGTTGAATACCTGAAATAAAAATTTCATTAGAGGAGCTCAACAGCAGATTTGAGCAAGAAAGCAGGAAAATGTAAACTTGAAAAAGCACAACTGAAATTGTTCTAACTCAGGAGCATAAAGGAAAAAGAATGAAGAAAATGAACAGAGCCTAAGGGACCTGCGGGACAACATCAAGCATACCAATATACTCATTAAGGAGTCCCAGAAAGGAAAGAAAGATGAAAGGACGGAAAGAATATTTGAAAACGTAATGACTGGAAGTTTCCCAAATGTCATCTAGATATCCAAGAAGCTCAATGAACTCAAAGGACAATAAATACAAAGATATCCATAGAGAGACATAATCAAAATGTCAAAAGACGAAGACAGAAACTTGAAAGCAGCAAGAGATAAGTGACCCCTAATGTACAAGAGAGTCTCAACAAGTTTAACTGTTGATTTTTCATCAGAAACCATTGAGACAAGAAAATAGTGGGATGATGTATTTAAGGTACTGGAAAAAAAATACAGAAACAAAACTATGAACCAAGATGTCAATATCTACCAAAACTATCTTTCAAAAAAGAAGGCGAAATTAAGACATGCCCAGATACACAAAACCTGAGGGAGTGTGTTAGTAGCAGAACTGCCTTATGAGAAATGCTACAGGGAATCATTCTGGCTGGCACGGAAGGACACTAGACAGTAACTGGAAGCCATAAAAACAAAGACTCCGTAAAGGTAACTACTTAGATAAAACAAAGTCAGTAATATTTTTATATCAGGCCTCTCTTTTTTTCATATATGATTTAAAGCACGAATGCATAAAAATACTTACACATCTCTCTTAATGGACACACAATGTATAAAGATGCAATTTTTGTAACAGCAAAGTAAGTAGGGGAGGTAACTGAGCTAAATAAAAGCAGAATGTTGTATACTGTTGAAGCTAAATTTGTATTAATTAAAAGAAGATTGTTATAAATATAAGATGTTAATTGTAATCCTCATGGTCACCACTAAGAAGTTAAAAAATATAAGGAAAGGAAATAAGATGAGAATCAAAATTGTAGACTTGAAAAAAATCAGTCAAACACAAAAGTGGACAGTAGTGAAGAAAATGAGAAACAAAATACGTATATGACCTACTACAAAGTAGAAGATATAAGTCCTTCCTTATCATTAATCGCTTTAAATATAAATAGATTATATTCACAATTGGGATCATTAAAGTTGTCTGTCAACTTTGTTGGACCATGATTCTGAGTGCTTTGGCAGTTATGATGTAGTTTAGCAGTCGTGTAACGATGCAATCACTTCCATGATGAGATGTGACATAATGTGATTACCTCCATGATGGGATCTGCTGTGAGTAGCCAATCAAATGTAAGGGAGTTTCCTCGGGGGTGGGGACTGCATCCAATATAGGTGGACTTTCTGGCAAGGCTCTTGAGCTTTTGCTCACTCTGAATCCTGCAGCTGGCTCCTCTTCATCTGATCTCAAGTTTTTGGGACTTGAACTCTCAGCTTACCTTCCAATTTTGGGATTCATCAGCCTCCGCAGTCTGTGAGCCGCGGCCTGCCAGCTTACCTGCCGATCTTGAGATTTGTCAGCCTTTGCAGCCTGTGAGCCACAGATCTGTTGTATGACCTGCAGATCTTGAGTTCTGCAGTCCCTGCATCTATGTGAGTCAGGAGAAGCCACCACCCTGACCCATGGACTTGAGACTTACCAGCCTCTACAGCCTCGTGAGCCATTTCCTTGATATAAATCTATTTATATATAAATACATATATATATACACCTCACTGGTTTTGCTTCTCTAGAGAACCCAGCCTAAGATACCAATTAAAAGGCAAACATTGAAAGAATGAATAAAAAAATCATTCAATTGCTATCAAGCTGATCTGACTCAGGGTGACCCCTCGCCCCATGTGTGTCAGAGTAGTACAATAGTACAGTAGTTCAATGGCTAATTTTTCAAAAGTAGATCACCAAGCCTTTCTTCCAAAGTGCCTCTGGGTGGACTCAAACCTCCAACATTTTGGTAGCAGCTGAATGCATTAACCATTTGTACCTCCCAAGGACTACAACATGTATCTATGTTTATTTCTGTATTACTTGTCTTTATACTACATATATACATACACACACACATAGACATCCATGAGTGGTTCATACAGATGCTCTGGACTTCAACTAGCAGGGCTCTATTAATTATTGATAGAAAAGTACTGATATCAATTATAAATGTGTATTTGTCCATTTCCCCTTTCAGATTTATTAGTTTTTGTATTTTGGAGCCCTGTTGTTAAATACATACACATTTAGGATTGTTGTATCTTTTTGGAGAATTGAACCTTTATTATGTTATGTCCCTGCTTATTCCCAATAATACTCCTTTTTCTGAAGTATAATTTGTCTGATATTAATATAGCTACTGCAGTAGAACTGGATAATTTTCAACCACTTCAAGAGGTAGCATAAGATCAAGAACTGATGGTATAAAAGGAAGAAATCGAAGCTGCATTGAAGGCATTGGTGAAAAACTACCCTCTCTCCACCATCTTCACTAACTCTGACACCAACTGTCCCTCACACAGCACTCCCTACTTCTCTGCTGGGTTCAATAATTCATTGCAATGGCCACACAGAGCTCACAGTCCATATTCATGATTATGGGGTTTATTAGGGAAGTAACAGTTATAACTCAGGCTCAAAGACACTCACAATACAGTTCTTCTATCAGGACAACCTCTTCCCTCCTGTGCTCATAGGCGTGCCTCTGCCTGGCCTTGGGGCTCTCTCCAAAGGCACTCAGCTTTCCTTCTCCATAGTCCATCATCTCCTATAGCCAGGTCCCTGTTGCTTGGTCTCTCCTGCCATGGCATCTTACCATCTTCAGGGTTACAGCTTCCTCTCTCTATCTCAGTCTCCTGCTTCTAGGAGCTTCTCAATACAGTGATCTCAGGTCCATAACATATGCTCAGCTCCTGGCTGTTCTTCCTTGATGGGAATTGAATCCTCCTCTTTGCTCTGGAACTGGTTCTCTTTGAAGGGAAAACTAAGCAATCCCCTAGGTGAGCCACAATTACCCTATCACACAGTCCTGCCCAAGCACCAGGGTGGATGTTATAAGACCATGGCTAGAAAGGCCACACAAAGTAAACAATCACATCACAGTACCTTGGACTCATTTTTCGAGTGAAGTATCAAAAATCCCATACGAACAGATTGGTAATGAACATAATCAATAGCAAGAACATTTTCATACTTATGTTTTCTGTATTTGGAAGAAATCTATAGCACTATTCTTATTTTGCCAATTCAAAGGGATCACAGAGATTAGTGGTAGATATTGCAGTACCAGAAAACTCTCTGGTGAAACAGTCTGTGAGCAGTCTTACAAACGTGGATATTCCACCAGAGTCAAAAGAATGACATTACATTAATCATCAAAGAGAACATTTCAAGATCTCGCCTGAAGTACAATGTTGTCACTGATAGGCTAATATCCACACACTTACAAGGAAGACCAGTTTATATGACTACTCAAATTTATGCACCAACCACTAATGCCAAAGACAAAGAAATTGAAGATTTTAAACAACTTCTGCAGCCTGAAATTGATCAAACATGCAATCAAGATGCATTGATAATTACTGGTCATTAGAATGTTAAAGTTGGAAACAAAGAAGGAAAAGTAGTTGGAAAATACAGCACTGGTGATAGAAATGATGCCAGAAATCTCATGAAAGAATTTTGCAAGACCAGTGACTCATCCACTGCAAATATCTTTCTTCACCAACATGAACGGCAGCTATACACGTGGACTTTACCAGATGGAATACACAGGAATCAAACTGACTACATCTGTGGGAAGAGAAGATGGGAAAACTCATATCATCAGTCAGAACAAGGCCAGGGATCAATTGTGAAACAGACTGTTAATTGCTCATATGGGAGTTCAAGTTGAAACGGAAGAAAATTAGAATAAGTCAAAAGGGGCAAAGTACGACCTTGAGTATATCTCACCTGTATTTAGAGACCACCTCAAGAATACATTTTATGTGTTAAACTTAACAACTGAAGACCAGGTGAGTTGTGGAATGACATCAAGGACATCACACATGAAGAAAGCAAGAGGTCCTTTAAAAGACAGGAAAGAAAGAAAAGACCAAAACGGATGTCAGAAGAGACTCTGAACCTTGCTCTTGAATGTCGGGTAGCTAAAGTGAAAGGAAGAAATGATGAAGTAATAGAGCTGAACAGAAGATTTCAAAGGGGGGCTTGAGAAGAAAAAGTATTATAATGACATGTGGAAAGATCTGGAGATAGATAACCAAAAGGGAAGAACACACTCAGCATTTCTCAAGCTGAAAGAACTGAAGAAAAAATTCAACCCTTGAGTTGCAATACTGAAGGATTCTACGGGTATAATATTAAATGACGCAGGAAGCATCAAAAGAAGATGAAAGTAGTACCCACAGTTACTATGCCAAAAAGGATTGGTCGACCTTCAACCATTTCAGGAAGTAGCATATGATCAGAAACCGATGGTACTGAAGGAAGAAATCCATGCTGCACTGAAGGAATTTGTGAGAAAAAAAAGCCTCCAAGAATTGATGGAATACCAACTGAGATGTTTCACCAAATGGATGCAGCACTGGAATCGCTCACTTGTCTAATCCCAAGAAATTTGGAATACAGCTACCTGGCCTATGAACTGGAAAGGATGCATATTTACACCTATTCCTCGGAGGGGACCCAGGCAGCACACGCAGACTCCACACAGATGCGGCTGACAGGGAAACGAAAAACCATGGGCAAGCAGCGACTGGTTTTGGAGCCTGGAGTGCAGCGTCCCAGAAAGGAAACCTTGGTGCTGGGCTTTGGACTAAGTGTGGGGGAGCCGATTGTGGCTTCCTGAGACGGTGTGAGCATGGATGCAGACCTAGCCCTCTGGGACAGTCTCAGCAGGGATCCAGCCAGCACACACGAGCGACACAATGCTCTGGAATCTCAGAAAAAACAGTCCTCACCAAACAACATAAGTAACTTTGTATATCTTGCCAGGCTACTCTCTTCTATATATCTGATTCCACCCCTCATTGCCCCAGCCAGCTTCATTAACATTGGAATTCTCTGTGCCAGAGAGAAGTGCACTGCTCAATTTTTTCTTCTTCTTTTCTAATCCATTCTCCTGGCCTGAGAAAAGCAGCATTTAACAATCAAAGAAAAAATCCTTCCCTGACTTCCCTAAACTGGAATAACAATACAGAATCAGCTCCATCCAGGCATTAACAGACCCATAGTCTTTGGCTTTCACCCTACAGGTAACTAGGTGGCTATTATAATGCAAAGGCAATTCTGATAGAGATCTGACCATAATTGTTTTAGCTCGGCAGTGGAAAGGCAAGTTTTGGAGGTCAGATACCTCTCTAGCTATTAAAAAGAGCCGTTGCTGATCCACAGCAGTGAACTGACGGCTGAGACTCCACCCACACCACCTAGCCTAGAGGGGTCTGAGAATAGTGACGTCTACCCAAGCATTAGGTGCCTAAGATACAGCTGCAGAGCCTACCCACCAGAGTGCTGTACAGAATAGAGCCACACCTACCTCACTGACACTTGAAGGAAGGCTGTCAGCATCCTGCCCTCCTCGAAATGTGACCCCCTGCCACTAATAGAAACTGGTGCATACAACCATCACCACTACTCCTCTAAGATAATAGGTGAGAGGCTACACCACACACTAGGTGACCAACTGTCAGGACACCTGAGCTGATTCTATTCAAGAATAGTGAATAGACTCATACACTTAAATACCTGGTAACAGCTCAGGCAAGCTGGTAACAGGACGTAAGTGATTCAAAAGCTACAGCAATCACGATACCACAATCTAGTAGCCCATTTGAATGTATTGTAACAAAACAAAACAAGAAGACTCAGTGAGCAAATATAAAAGAAAATATTACAGTATCTTATAGATGGCTCAGAGACAGCAGTCGCCATCAAATCACATGAAGAAGCAGGCCATGATTTTTTCTACAAACACTCAAATCAAAGAATCAAAATCATTGCCATATGTAGATACATTCCTAGAATTGCCAAATGTAGAATATAAAAAAATTGTATACAGAATGCTTCAAGACATCAGGAATGACCTCACAAATGAAATAAGGCAATCTATAGAAAAAGCCAAGGAATACACAGATAAAGCAGTTGAAGAAATCCAAAAGATTATTCAACAACATAGTGAAAACATTAATAAGCTGTAAGAATTCATAGAGAGACAGCATTCAGAAATCCAAAAGATTAACAATAAACTCAGAGAATCAGACAACTCAAGAGGAAGTCAGAGGAGCAGAATCGAGGAACTGGAATACAGAGTGGGGGAGCTGGAGGATAAGGCAATTGACACAAATATAGTTGAAGAAAAATCAAATAGAATTTAAAACTATGAAGAAACCCTAAGAATCAAGGGAGACTCTATCAAGAATAATTTGCATGTGATTGGAGTTCCAGAACGGGGAGGGATAACAGAAAATACAGAGAGAATAATAGAAGATCTGATGGCAGAAAAATTCCCTGGCATCGTGAAAGATGAAAAGATATCTACCCAAGATGCTCATCGAACCTCATACAAGATACATCCCAAAAGAAAATCACCAAGACATATCATCAAACCTGCCAAAACCAAAGATAAAGAGAAAATTTTAAAAGCACCCAAGCATAAACGAAAAGTTACCTACAAAGGAGAATCATTAAGTTTGCACTATTCGGCAGAAACCATGCAGGCAAGAAGGCAATGGGATAACATATACAGAGCACTCAAAGAGGAAAAACTGTCAGCCAAGAATCATATATCCAGCAAAACTCTAAAACATGAAGGTGAAATTAAGATATTTACAGATAAACACAAGCTTAGAGAATTTGCAAAAACCAAACCAAAACTGCAAGAATTACTAAAGGAAATTCTTTGGTCAGAAAATCAATATCAGATACCGACACAACACAAGGTCACAGAACAAAACATCCTGATATCAACTCAGATAGGGAAATCACAAAAACAAAATAAGATTAATTAAAAAAATTGCTCAAAACAGGGAATCATTGATGTCATTATGTAAAAGATTACAATAGTGAAAAAAGAGGGACTAAATAAGGAGACACAGATCTTACATATAGAGAGGAAAACAAGGCGATACAGGGCGAAACAACTTAGGTTTTTACTTAGTCAAACCGGGGTAAATATTAAGGTAACCACAATGAGGTCTAACAATTCCATACTTCAAAATAAAAACCAAGATAAACATAACGACTCAACAAAATAAATTCAACTACTATAAAAAGGAGGAACACACATTCTCCAAAGAAAAACTCAGCACAAAAAAGTAAATGGAAAAATAAAATTGTCAAAAACAGGCATCAAAATGACAGCACTAAACTCATACTTATCTATAATTACACTTAATGTAAATGGACTAAATTCACCAATAAAGAGACAGGAAGTTGCAGACTGGATAAAAAAAACACGATCAGCCTGTATGCTGCCTAAAAGAGACACGCTTTAGACTTAGAGACACAAATAAACTAAAACTGAAAGGATGGATAAAAATATATCAAGCAAACAACAATCAAGAAAGAGCAGGAGAGGCAATATTAATTTCCAACAAAATAGGATTTAAAGTTAAATCCACCACAAAGGATAAAGAAGAACACTACATATGATTAAAGGGACAATTTACCAGGAACATATAACCGTATTAAATATTTATGCACCCAATGATAGGGCTGCAACATTCATAAAACAAATGTTAACAGAATTAAAAAGGGAGACAGACACCTCCACAATTATATAGGAGACTTTGACACAACACTCTCGGTGAAGGATAGGAAATGCAGTAAGAAGCTCAATAGAGACACGGAAGATCTAATTGCTACAATTAAACAACTTCACTTCATAGACTTATACAGAACACTCCACCCAACAGCTGCAAACTATAATTTCTTTTCTAGTGCACATGAAACATTCTCTAGAATAGATCACATATTAGGTCATAAAACAAGTCTTTGCAGAACCCAAAACATTGAAATATTACAAAACATCTTCTCTGAACAAAAGACCATAAAAGTAAAAATCAATAACAGAAAAACCAGGGAAAAGAAATCAAATGCTTGGAAACTGCACAATACCCTGCTCAAAAAAAGACTGGGTTATGGAAGACCTTAAGGAGGGAATAAAGAAATTCACAGAATTCAACGAGACTGAAAACACTTCCTATGAAAACCTTTGGGACATGGTGAAAGCAGTGCTCAGAGGTCAATTTATATCAATAAAGGCACACATATTAAAGAAGAGCCAAAATGAAAGAACTGTCCCTACAACGTGAACAAACAGAAAGAGAGCAACAAAAGAAACTGTCAGGCACCAGAAGAAAGCAAAAAATAAAAACTACAGCAAAATTAAATGAATTAGAGAATAGAAAAACAATTGAAAGAGTTAACAAGGACAAAAACTGCTTCTTTGAAAAAATTAACAAAATTGATAAACCATTGGCAAGACTGATTAAAGATATACAGGAAAAGAAACCAATAATCCAAATAAGAAATGGGATGGTCCATATCACAACAGATCCAACTGAAATTAAAACAATCATATCAGATTACTACAAAAAATTGTACTCTAACAAATTTGAAAACCTAGAGAAAATGGATGAATTCCTAGAAACACACTACCTACCTAAACTAACACAAACTGAAGTAGAACAACTAAATAGACCCATAACAAAAAAAGAGATTGAAAAGGTAATCAAAACACTCCCAACAAAAAAAAGCCCTGGCCCTGACGGCTTCACTGCAAAGTTCTACCAAACTTTCAGGGAAGACTTACCACTACTACTGAAGGTATTTCAAAGCATAGAAAAGGACAGAGTACTACCTAACTCCTTCTATGAAGCCAGCATAACCCTGATACCAAAACCAGCTAAAGACAGCACACACAAAAAAAGAAAATTACAGACCTATATCCCTCATGAACATAGATGCAAAAATCCTCAAGAAAATTCTAGCCAATAGAATTCAACAACATATCAAAAAAATAATCCACCATAACCAAGTAGGATTTATACCAGGTATGCAAGATTGGTTTAATATTAGAAAAACAATTAATGTAATCCACCACATAAAAAAAAAGACAAGAACGACATAATTTTATCAATTGATGCAGAAAAGGCATTTGACAAAGTCCAACACCCACTCATGATAAAAACTCTCAGCAAAATAGGAATAGAAGGAAAATTCCTCAACATAATAAAGGGTATTGATACAAAGCCAATACCCAGCATCATCCTAAATGGAGAGAGCCTGAAAGCATTTCCCTTGAGAACGGGAAACAGACCAGGATCCCCTTTATCACCGCTCTTATTCAACATTGTGCTAGAGGTCCTAGCCAGAGCAACTGGGCTAGACAAAGAAATAAAGGGCATCCAGATTGGTAAGGAAGAAATTCAATTGTCTCTATTTTCCAACGACATTATCTTATACACAGAAAAGCCTGAGGAATCCTCAAGAAAACTATTAAAACTAATAGAAGGGTTCAGCAAAGTTTCAGATTACAATATAAACATACAAATCAGTTGGATCCTCTATATCAACAAAAAGAACATTGAAGAAGAAATCACCAAATGAATATCATTCACAGCAGCCCTCAAGAAGATAAAATACTTAGGAATAAACCTTACCAAAAATGTAAAAGAGCTATACCAAGAAAACTACAAGGCATTACTGCAAAAAACCAAAAGGGACCTACGTAATTGGAAAAACATACCTTGCTCATGGATAGGAAGACAACATTATAAAATTGTCCATTCTACTAAAAGCCATCTATAGATACAATGCACTTCCGATCCAAATTCCAATGACATTTTTTTAAAACGATGGAGAAACAAATCACCAACTTCATATGGAAGGGAAAGAAGTCATGGATAAGTAAAGCATTACTAAAAAAGAACAAAGTAGGAGGACTCACTCTGCCTGATATTAGAACCAATTATACTGCCACAGTAGTCAAAACAGCCTGGTACTGGTACAACAACAGACACATAGACCAATGGAACAGAACTGAGAATCCAGATATAAATCCATCCACATATGAGCAGCTGATATTTGCCAAAGGCCCAGTGTCAGTTAATTGGGGAGAAGACAGTCTTTTTAACAAAAGGTGCTGGCGTAACTGTATATCCATCTGCAAAAAATGAAACAGGACCCATACCACACACCATGCACAAAAACTAACTCCACATGGATCAAAGACCTAAACATAAAATCTAAAAAGATAAAGATCATGGAAGAAAAAGTAGGGACAACATTAGGAGACCTAATACAGGGCATAAACAGAATACAAAACATTACTAAAAATGACGAAGACAAACCAGATAACTGGGAGCTCCTAAAAATCAAACACCTATGCTCATCTAAAGACTTCACCAAAAGAGTAAAAAGACCACCTACAGACTGGGAAAAAGTTTTCAGCTAAGACATCTCCACCCGGTGCCTGATCTCTAAAACCTACATGACTCTGCTAAAACTCAACCACAAAAAGACAAACACCCCAATTAAAAAATGGGCAAAGGATATGAACAGACACTTCACTAAAGAAGACATTCAGGCAGCTAACAGATACATGAGGAAATGCTCTCGATCATTAGCCATTAGAGAAATGCAAATCAAAACTACAATGAGATTCCATCTCACTCCACCAAGGCTGGCATTAATCCAAAACACACAAAATAATAAATGTTGGAGAGGCTGTGGAGAGACTGGAACACTTATACTCTGCTGGTGGGAATGTAAAAGGGTATACAACCACGTTGGAAATCAATTTGGTGCTTCCTTAAAAAGCTAGAAATAGAACTACCATACAACCCAGCAATCCCACTCCTCGGAATATATCCTAGAGAAATAAGAGCCTTTACACAAATAGATATATGCACTTCCACGTTTATTGCAGCACTGTTTACAATAGCAAAAAGATGGAACCAACCAAGGTGCCCATCAATGGATGAATGGATAAATAAATTATGGTATATTCACACAATGGAATACTGCACATCAACAAAGAAGAGTGACGAATCTGTGAAACACTTCATAACATGGAGAAACCTGGAAGGCATTATGCTGAGTGAAATTAGTAGCAAAAGGTCAAATATTGTATAAGACCACTATTATAAGATCTTGAGAAATAGTTTAAACTGAGAAGAACATATTCCTTTGTTGTTATGAGGGGGGGAGGCAGGGAGGGTAGGAGAGGGGTATTTACTAAAGAGATAGACAAGAACTACTTTCGGTGAATGGAAGAACAACACTCAACACAGTGGAGGTCAGCACAACTGGACTAAACCAAAGCAAAGAAGTTTCCTGAATAAACTGAATGCTTCGAAGGTCAGCAAAGCAGGGGCAGGGGTTTGGGGACCATGGTTTTAGGGGACATCTAAGTCAACTGGCATAATAAAATCTATTAAGAAAACATTCTGCATCCCACTTTGAAGAGTGGCATCTGGGATCTTAAATGCTAGCAAGCAGCCATCTCAGATGCATCAATGATTCTCAACCCACCTGGATCAAGGGAGAATGGAGAACACCAAGAACATAAGATAATAACGAGCCCAAGAGACAGAAAGGACTACATGAACTAGAGACTACATCATCCTGAGATCAGAAGAACTAGACAGTGCCGGGCCACAACCAATCACTGCCCTGACGGGGAACATAACAGAGATCCCTCGAGGGAGCAGAACAGTGGGATGCAGACCCCAAATTCTCATAAAAAGACCAGACTTAATGGTCTGACTGAGACTGGAAGGACCCCAGTGATCATGGCCCCCACACCTTCCGTTTACCCACTACGGGAATCATCCCCAAAGCCAGTTCATCAGACATGGGTTGGACTAGACAATGGGTTGGAGAGGGATGCTGGTGAGGGGTGAGCTACTTGGTTTGGGTGGACACTTGAGACTATGTTGGCATCTCCTGCCTGGAAGGGAGATGGGTGGGTAGAGGGGCTTAGAAACTGGCAAAATGGTCACGGAAAGAAAGAGTGGAAGGAGGGAGTGGGCTGTCCCATTGGGGGGAAAGTAATTGGGAATATGTAACAAGTTGTGTATAAGTTTTTATGTGAGAGACTGGCTTGATTTGTAAACTTTCACTTAAAACACAATAAAAATTATTAAAATAAAAAAAAAAGAAGCTGACCCATGATTGCTTCAACAAGCTCTCAGAACTAAGACTCAAGGAATCTTCTCGATGAAGGTGCAATCCTGGAATTACCAGATACAGAATACAAAAGATTAATATACAGAACTCTCAAAGATATCAGGAAGGAAATGAGGCAAAATACAGAACAAGCCAAGGAACACAAAGATAAAGCAGCTGAAAAAATTAAAAAGGTTACTCAAGCACATAATTAAAAATTTAATAAGCTGCAAGAAACCATAGAGAGACTGCAATCAGAAATTCAGAAGATTAACAATAAAATTACAGAGTTAGAAAACTCGATAGAAAGTAAGAAGAGCACAACTGAAGAACTGGAAGGCAGAATTACTGAGATAAAAGATAAAACTCTTGGGACCAATATATTTGAAAAGAAACCAGATAAAAGAATTTTAAATGAAGAAATCCAAAGAATCATGTGGGACTTTATCAAGAGAAATAACTATGAGTGATTGCAGTACCAGAACAGGGAGGGCTAACAGAAAATACACAGGGAACTGTTGAAGATTTGTTGGCAGAAAACTTCCCTGATATCATGAAAGATGCTCATCAAATTCCACATAAGGTGATCTCAAAAGAAAGTGACTGAGACATATAATAATCAAACTTGCCAAAATCAAACATAAAGAGAATTTTAAGAGAGGCTAGGGATAAAGGAAGTCACCAAAAACGGAGAGTAGATAATAATAAACTTGGACTACTCAGCAGAAATCATGGAGGCAAGAAGGCAATGGGATGACTTATACAAAATATTGAAGGAAAAAAATTGCCAACCAGGAATCAAACCATAACCCTGGCCCTCCGGCCTTAGCCCTCTAACTCTAGCCCCTAAGCCCTAAGTCCCAAAGCCCCTAAGACCCTAAGCCCTTAGGTCCTAACCCCCAAGGCCCTAAACTCTAACCCTAACCCAAACTCTAACCCCTATACCCTAAACCCTAACACCTAACCCCTAACCACCCTAACCTTAACGACCCTAACCCTAACTCGAACCCTAACCCTCTAACGCTAACCTGAAACCCTAACCCTCTAACTCTAACCCTCTAACCCTAGCCCTCTAATCCTAGCCCTAAACCTAACCCCAACCCCCAAACCCAACGCCAAACCCTAAACCTCAAATCCCTAGCCCTAAACCTAAGAATGAGTCTAAGCCTAACCCTATCACTTAACCCTAAACTGTAAACCCTAACACTTAAAACCCTAACACACAAAACCCTAACACCCTTAGCCCTAACACATTCAACCCTAACACCCTAAATGCCAAAACCCTAAACACTAACACCCTTAACCCCAACCCCTAAACCCTAAACTTAAACGTTAAACCATCTAACCCTCTAACCCTAATACCCTAACACTAAACCCTAAACCCTAACCCCAGCCCCCAGCCCTAACCCTCACTCTAAGCCTTAAACCCTAAACCTTAAGTCCTAAACCCTAGGCTCTAAGCCCTAAGCCCTAAACCCTAAGTCCTGAAACCCTAAACTCTAAGCCTTAAGCCCTAAACATAACCCTCTAACCCTAAACCCTAAAACCTTACCCCAGACCCATCCCACACCCCTAAACCTGAACCCCTAAACCCTAGCCCTAACCCCTAACCCTAAACCTCTAAACCATACCCCTAATCTTCTAACCCTAAACCTCCAACCCTAACCCTCTAACCCTAACTCTCTAACCCTAACCACAACACCAACCCCAACCTCTGAACTCTGAAACCCTAACCCCCTAACCCTAAGCCTCTGAACCCTAAGCCTAAACCCTCTAACCCTAAACCCTAACCTTCACCTCCTCACACCCTCACCTTCTCACTCCCTCACTCTATAATCTTCTCACCTCTAACCCCCTCACCCTCTAACCCCTCAACCTCTAACTCCCTCAATCTCTAACCCCCAAACCTCTAACACCCACCCTCTTACCCCAAACCACATATCCCAAACAAACTCAACACCAACCCCAACCCTAAACCTAAATCCTGACCCCTAAAACCTAACCCAAACCCTACTGACTAAACCCCAAAACCCTAAACCCCCAAAACTGTAAACCCCAAACTGCAACCCCTAACACCTAACCTGTAAATCCAAACTCTAACCTCAAACCCTAAACCTAACCCTAACACCTAACCCCAACCGAAAAACCCTAACCCAAACCCTAACAACCCTAACCCTAACATCCCTAACCCCAAAACCCTAACCCCAACCCCTAACCCCAAACCCTAACAACCAGAACTCTAACAACCCTAACCCTAACATCCCAAACCTCAAACCCTAACACTTTTTGTTAGCAGCCGTAGCACTTAACCACTAGCCACCAGGGTTTCCATGAGCAGTCACAGGAATAGACATATGCACACCCGTGTTCACTGTGACATTATTCACAGTAGCAAAAAGATGGAAACAACCTAAGTGCTCATCCACGGAGGAATGGATAAACAAACTACAGTACATACACACAGTGGAACACTACACGACAATGAAGACCAATGATGAATCTCCGAAACATCTCACACCATGGATGAATCTGGAGCGCATCATGCTGACTAAGTCAATCACAAAACGACATATACACTAAGAGACCACGATCATAAAAACTCATGAAAACATTTACACACAGAAACAATCCTTGATGTTCACCAGGCAGACGGAGAGTAGGTAGAGAAAAGCTAACTAAACAATAACCAAAAAAAACAAACCACCGCCGTCGAGTCGATTCCAGCTCATAGAGACCCTATAGGACAGATTAGAACTGCCCCATAGAGTTTCCAAGGAGCGCCTGGTGGATTCGAACTGCAGACCTTTGGTTAGCACTGGCAGGTCTTAACCACTATGCCATCAGGGTTTCCAACCAAAGGACAGATATGTGGTAACTCTGGTGAAGGAAGAGACGGTACACAAGACTGGGAATCAACCTCAGCCTCACTCTAACCCTAACCATAACCCTAAACCACTTGTGCCCTAGCCTAGTAACCCCAGCCCTAACCCCAACCCCCAGCCACCTAAAACCTATACCCCTAAACCTAACTCCCAAACCTCTAACCCCCCAACCTGAACCCCTAACACCAAACCCTAACCCCTAACCCTAATCCTCTAACCCTTCTGCATCTCTGGGCCTCTCGACTCTCCGTCTATTTTCTCCCTCCAAATCCTACTAACACTCAGTGGAATTTTGAAGTTTCAGCTGTGCTTTGCTTCTTGTTGTCTCCACTGGTCCCATCAAGGCACTGCAACATTTATTTGCTCTGCTTCACTATTGAGTTCCAAAACCATGGCTTAGAATCACCTGACACTGAACCTCAGCGATTGGGCGCAAGGCCGCGAGAGGGCGTGCGCACCGCCGGTTCTGTTCTGCCCACCAGACCCTCCGAGCATGGAAACCTCCTGGACCTAAGACGGGACGAACTGGGTACCGCTCCAGTGGCGACAGCAGAAGCTTTTCTTCCCGAGGGACCCAACGCCCCAGGGCGCTCTCTCAATACTCCCATTAATGCTATGATTATCCTAACCCACTCCTTCTGCGAGACCTAGTGGGTCCTCGACCAGGCCCAGCCTTCACGACCCGCACCCCCCTGCCGTGGTCATGTACAGGAACCTGCAGGGCCGCGCCCTCCCCGCCCAAGCTCTGCCCCTCCACACCCTGATGCCCTGCAGGCCTCTACTAGGTCCCCGCCCAGGGGAGAGTTGTCGCCCCGCACGGGGGGGGGGGCCACGAGGAAACATTCGGAAACCACCCCCCAGGCACGAAGCCGACTGCCCCTATTGAGACCGTGTGAGCAGGGCTGCCCCGCCGACTGGGGCCTGCAGGGCATCACTCACGTTTGTCAGCTTCTCACCGCCCTCTGGGCTCAGGGTCCCAGAGCAGCCAATCCCCCCCGGAAGGGGGGGGCGGTCCGTCCGCAGGGGCTGGAAGATCGGGTTGGTGCCCATGGCCGGAGCGCTTAAAACCCTTACAAGCCCTCATAAACCGTCAGCTCCAGACCTTCAAATGTCAGCCCGAGAGACACCTAATCTCCAACCTAAAAAAAAAAAACCACATCTGTTGCCATCGAGTCAATTCTGACTCATAGCGACCCTATAGGACAGAGTAGAACTGCCCCACAGAGTTTCCAAGGAGCGCCTGGTGGATTCAAACTGCCAACCTTTTGGCTAGCAGCCTTAGCACTTAACCACTACGCCACCAGGGTAACCCACTGAACCCACTGCCACCAGGGTAGAGGCTCCAAATCCCACCAGTTTGAGGAACCCTCAAATCCCCTCAGCACCAGAAACCGCGTCCACAGCTACCGCTACACAGCGCCACACAAACGTTTAAGTTAACAAACAACATGGGCGCTCAGGACCCCTTCCTGCTACCCCCACCCCCGCCACCCAGAGGGGGAGCGGGACCGGCATCCACACTGTTAACACACACTGAATCGCTGCTGCTTCCACAAGGAGTAGGATCCCCGCGCTGCTCCACAGATTCCCAGGACCCCTTCCTTTCCAGGTGGGGCCGAGGCCGCGCAGACGCCCCAGCCCCGAGAGTAGACCAGCCGGGCGCGGGCGAGGGCGCGGGTTGCCTCAGCCTCCCAGGCACAGCGCCCAAAACAGTAAGGGGCAGCGGGGCCTTGGGCGGGGGATCCCTCTCTCCCCTGTCCCTGGCACCCTAAGGAGTCTGGTGGGGGTGGGACGACGAACGGGGGCGAGTGCCCCGTCCTCAGTCTGGAGTCTCACCCCCCCGGGCGAACTCTGGGCCTTGGTTTCCCCCCGGCACAGGGAGCAGGTGGGGGCGGGGGGGCAGGAGCCCATCACCCAGCTTGGCCTGCAAACCCGCCCCGGGCAGAGTAGGGACCTGGGCGCAGCCCTGGACACGGCCTTTCTCCCCAAGCCCTTCAAGCCCCCAGGCCCGAGGGCACTCCGCAGCTGGATCCCGCGGCTGGACCCCGCCCCCGCCACAAATCCATGGGGATGAAATTTCGCAGACCAGCTGCGTCTCCCGGGCCAGAGGCTCCCTCTCGCAGCCCTTAGAGTGGCTGCGTCCGCCCGGCCCCGCACCGCGTCCGCCCCAGGGGATCACTCGGGACGGGGTACGCCGGAGGGGGCGATGCCAGCTGCTAACCCAACGTCCGGACTCCCTAACCTCTGGAGCCCACGGGCTGCTGGGACTGGGAACCGCCCTCCTGGCGCCTTCCCTCCACACCTTCGAGGGGCCGGGCTTGTTCAGTCTGGGAGCGGGTCCCTCCACCCACTTGCCGGAGTTTCCTACCTTTCAGAAACCACGGCACGGAAAGCAGCACGAACACCGTCCGCTGTAAGGCGCGCCACCTGCCCGGGCCCCTCACCACCCGTCCCAGCGCGTCCGGGAGTAACTGGCTGGAGGGCGAGGAACATGGCTGCCGGCCCCCC
Source organism: Loxodonta africana (assembly GCF_030014295.1). Taxonomy (NCBI): domain Eukaryota; kingdom Metazoa; phylum Chordata; class Mammalia; order Proboscidea; family Elephantidae; genus Loxodonta; species Loxodonta africana. The sequence continues at coordinate 190,029 of NW_026975023.1, forward strand.
CCAGCGGCCCGGGTAGGGGGCGGGCGTGGGGGGGTTGGGCCTCCAGAGGGGAGGGTGGGGTCTAGAAGCAAGGACAACGCCAAGGTGTGCGGGGTGAGGAGACAGGAGACGTCAGGAGAGGGCCCTCTCACATGCAGAGTTAAGTATTGGAGGTGCAACGGTTAAGTGCTTCGCTAACTGAAAGGTGGGCCGTTGGAACCCACCAGCTCAGGGGTTGAAAAGATCTGGAGATGGGCTCCCATAAAGATTCTAACCAAACAAAATCCGAACCAGTTGCTATTGAATCAATTCCGACCCTATAGGGCAGAGTAGAACTGCCCCATAGGGTTTCTAAGACTATAAGTCTTTACAGAAGCAGAATGCCATGTCTTTCTGCAAAGAACCAACTGGTGGATTCGAACTGTCCACCCTTTGGTTAGCAGCCGAGCTCTTAACCACGGTGCCACCAGGGCTGCACCATAAAGACTGCAACATAGGAAACCTTGTGAGGCAGTTCTAAGTTGTCATACAGGGTTGATATGAATCAGAATCTCTTGATGGCACACAACCATGATTGTACTAAGAAAAATTCCTCCAAGCAGCTGTCTACATGACCCCTGAAGCACATATGCATGCACGCTATCAAAGCAGTGCGGCCAAAGACAGGAAATTGGGATAGAGACATTATAGACTGCACACTGGAAAGTGATTTCTGAGGGGCATGCAGCTCAAGCGGAGGAGGTAGCATACAACTAAATGCCCTTCTCCTTCTATTGTTCGATGGTCTTCAGAAAGAATGTGTCCCAGGAATTAACTGTAGCCCAGGAGAACTTGAAGACAGCAAATACAGAGGACCGGTCAGGATGCTTCTGCAGTGGTCAGGGTGAGCAGTGATGGTGGAAGTGCAGGTGGGAACAGTGGGCAGGCTTGAGGTGTACTTTGGAGCTTGAGCTGCCAAGAATTGCTGGTCAATCAGACGTATGGGATGAGGGGAATGGAGAATCAAAGGTGACTTCTAGAATTCAGGCTACCATGAGCGCATGGTCACCAGAGCCATTCTCTACCATGTGGAAAACCATGGAGGAACAAGCTTGAGAAAATGACCAAAAGATTTTTTTCTGTACATGTTAGATTTGGATGTCTGAGGTCATCCAAGTGTGGAGAACAGTTCCCAGCTGTGGATACCACTCTGAGGTAGAGTAGTTTTCTGGGTTCTAAGAATTTGAAGATCATCAGCCTATAGCTGATTTGAAAGCCACTGGTGGTGCAGTGGTTATGCATTTGGCTGCTACCAAAAGGTCTGCAGTTTGAATCTACCAGTCGCTCCTTGGAAACCCTGTGGGGAAGCTCTACTCTGTCCTATAGGGTCCCTATGAGTCAGAATCCACTCAATAGCGACTTTTTGTTTTGTTTTGTTTTAATACTAAGCTCAGAAAAGTTGTGTGTCAGGGTTGTATTTTTTCACAATACTTATTCAAGCAGTTCGAATCTACCAGTCACTCCTTGGAAACCCTATGGGTCAATTCTACTCTGTCCTTTAGGGTCGCTATGAGATAGAATTGACCCAACAGCAATGGACTTAGAACTTGGACTTAGAGGAGCCCTTTCTTTGTCAAAGCTGAAAGTTTTACTTCATACTTTTTAAAAACTGCCATGTCTCATGTTACGTGGCTACCCTTACAGGAGCATTTTTGGTGCTAACTTGACTTGCCCTTGGTGAAGGGCTCTGTATTCATTTTCTAGGGCTGCCATAGTAAATTACCAAAAACTCAGTGTCTTTAAAAAAACATATAATCCATACAGTCCAAGAAGCTGGATCATATGAAGAAGAAGGGGCACCAGGATTGGAGGAAGACTCATTAACAGCCTAGACATGCAGATGACACAACCTTGCTTACTGAAAGTGAAGAGGACTTGAAGCACATACTGATGAGGATCAAAGACTTCAGCCTTCAGTATGGATTACACTTCAACATAAAGAAAACAAAAATCCTCACAACTGGAACAATAAAAAAATCACAATAAAGAGAGAAAATACTGAAGTCGCCAAGGATTTCATTTTACTTGGATCCACAATCAACACCCATGGAAGCAGACTTCGAGAAATCAAATGACATATTTTATTGGGCAAATCTGCTACAAAAGACCTCAAAGTGTTAAAAATCGAAGATGTCACTTGGAGGACTAAGGTGTGCCTGAACCAAGCCATGATATTTTCAGTCACCTCATGTGCAGCTAAAGCTGGACAATGAATAAGGGAGACAAAAGAACTGAAACTTGAATTATGTTGTTGGTGAAGAATAATGAATATACCATGGACTGCTAGAAGAATGAACACACCTGTCTTGGAAGAAGTACAGCCAGAATGCCCCTTAGAAAGGTGGGTGGCAAGACTTGGTCTCACGTACTCTGGACATATTATCAGGAGGAATCAGTCCCTGGAAAAAGACATCATGCTTGGTAAAGTAGAGGGTCAGTGAAAAAGACAAAGATCCTCAATGAGACAGATTGAGACGGTGGCTGCAACAGTGGGCTCAGACATAGCAATGAGAAAGGCCCAGGCCTGGGCACTGTTCCGTTCTGTTGTACACAGGGTCTCTATGAGTTGGAACTGACCCAACAGCACCTAACAACAACATCATAAACTCACTAGATCTCCTGGGGATAGAATGTCACATTCACTGTGGAGTAGATAGTTTGTCTGTTTGTTTACCATATTTACTAATACTATGATTTACATTTGATAACTTCCACAGTCTGTTGGATCGCTTTTCTTTGGAATGGACACAAACATGCATCTCTTGCAGTCTGTTGGCCAGGTAGCTAGCTTCCAAATTTCTTTGCATAGTGGAGTGGGCATGTACAGGGCTGCATCTGTTTGTTGAAACAACTCAGTGGGTATTCTGTCAGCTCCTGGAGCCTTGTTTTTCGCCAGTGCCTTCAGTGTAGCTTGGACTTCTTGCTTCACTACTACCAGTTCTTCATCATATGCCACCTCATGAAGCAACTGAGAGTCGACCATTTCTTTTGGTACTGTGACTCTGTGTATTCTTTGCATCTTTTGTGTGTGTGTGCTTTAAGTGAAACTTTACAAATCAAGTCAATCTCTCATACAAAAACTTGTATACAGCTTGCTATGTGCTCCTAGTTCCTCTCCCACTAATGAGACAGCACACTCCTCTCAGCCCTGTATTCCCCGTGTCCATTCAGCCACTTTCTGTCCCTCTCTTCCTTCTCATCTCTCCTCCAAACGGGAGCTGCCCACATAGTCTTATGTGTCCACTTAAGATCAGAAGGTCACTCTTCACCACTATCATATTCTATCCTATAATCCAGTCCAATCCCTGTCTGAAGAGTTGGCTTTGGGAATGGTTCCAGTCTTCGGCCAGCAGAAGGTCTGGGGACCGTGACCTCCAGGGTTCCTCTAGTCTCAGTCAGATCATTAAGTCTGATTTTTTTATGGGACTTTGAGGTCTGCATCTCACTGTTCTCGTGCTCCATCAGGGATGCTCTGTTTCGTTCCCTGTCGGGGCAGTCTTCGGTTGTAGACGGGCACCATCTAGTTCTTCTGGTCTCAGGCTGATGTAGTCTTGGATTTACGTGGCCATTTCTGTCTTCTGGACTCATAATTACCTTGTATCTTTGGTGTTCTTCATTCTCCTTTGCTCCAGGTAGGTTGAGACCAATTGATGCATCTTAGATGGCTGCTTGATAGTGTTTTTAAGACTGCAGATGCCACTCACCAAAGTGGGATGCAGAATGTTTTCTTAATAGATTTTATTATGCCAATTGACCTAGATGTCCCCTGAAAACATGGTCCCCCAACTGCTGCCCCTGCTACTCTGGCCTTTGGAGCATTTGGTTTATTCAGGAAACTGCTTTTCATTTAGTCCAGTTATGCTGACCTCTCCTTTGTTGTATGATGTCTTTCCCTTCACCTAAAATAGTTCTTGTCTACTATCTAATTTGCAAATATCCTTCTCCCTCCCTTTCTCCCCACCCTCATAACCATCAAAGAATATTTTCTTCTCTGTTTAAACTATTTCTTGAGTTCTTATAATAGTCTTCTCATACAATATTCGTCCTTTTGCAACTGACTAATTTCACTCAGCATAATGCCCTCCAGATTCCTCCAAGCTATGAAATATTTCACGGATTCATCATTGTTCTTGATCTGTGTGAAGTATTCCATCGTGTGAATGTACCACAATTTATTTATCCATTCATCTGTTGATGGGCACCTTGGTTACTTCCATCTTTCTGCTATTGTAAACAGTGCTGCAATGAACATGGTTGTGCATGTATCTGTTCATATAAAGGCTCTTATTTCTCTAAGATATATTCCAAGGAGTGGGATTGCCATATCCTATGGTAGTTCTATTTCTACCTTTTTAAGGAAGTGCCAGATTGATTTTCAAAGTGGCTGCACCATTTTAAATTCCCACCAGCAGTGAATAAGTGTTCCAGTCTCTCTACAACCTCTCCAACATTTATTATTTTGTGATTTGGGATTAATGGCAGCCTTGTTGGAGTGAGATGGTATCTCCTTGTAGTTTTGATTTACATTTCTCTAACGGGTAATGATTGTGAGCATTTCCTCATGTATCTGTTACCTGCCTGAATGTCTTCTTCGTTGAAGCACCTGTTCCTATCCTTTGCCCATTTTTTAAATGGATTATTTGTCTTTTTGTTATTGAGTTTTTGCAATATCATGTAGATTTTAGAGTTCAGATGCTGATCACAAATGTTATAGCTAAAAACTGTTTCCCAGTCTGTAGGCAATCAGTTTACTCTCCTGGTGAAGACTTTGGATGAGCATAAGTGTTTGGTTTTTAGGAGTTATCTAATTTCTCTTTGGGTACTTGTACATTGTTAGTAATGTTTTTGTTACAATCCCACCCTAATCCTCTTTAACATAAAATTACAATCACAAAATGGAGGACAACTACAGAACACTGGGAATCATGGCCTAACCAACTTGATACACACATTTTTCGGGGGGGACATAATACAATCCATGACATCCACCTTTTAGTATATTTTGGGGACTGGCTCTTTTAGTCAGAAATAGGTTGAATAAAAGTGCTTACTTACCAGTAGTTTACCAACAGTGTTGATGATGGATCCCCAGTTGGATACACATAATCACACTGACGTCATTTGCGGTGCCTCAGCAAGTCCCACTTGCCTTCATAACACTGATCTCTAGAACAAAACACAGCTCTGTAAGCAAGTCAGTTAAAAATAAAGGCATTGGATATTGAACATCACTAAAGACATAAGTGCATATTGGTTCTGTGCTGGTTGCCAGAATCTAATTCTCTTAATTAATTCATATTTTTTGTAGATATTTTTCTTGCTCCATATACCCAGAGCTCTGTGTACATATAATGAACATTCTACACGTAGTTTTCTCACAAATATTACCCAATATCATTCATTTTTTGGACCATTCACTCAATGTTCAAGAATAGATTGAAGTATAGGAAATATTCTTACGGTTCTTTAACTCTAAGGATGAAGAAATTGCATAGCGGGTCTTGGCTCCCTTTAGAAATTCTCTACGTGATGCAGTTCCACACAGCAACACGGACCTTCATCTCAGCGCAGGAAGAAAGACAGCTTTGTCTCAATATTTGCCACTGCTCTTCACCTTCTACTAAGGTAAAAATTCTTCAGCCTGCCAAGAGCATTGTTCAAGAATTGGCTCCAAATCTCTCCTTGAAAAGTACAGTGAAAAATCTTATAAAAATGTTAAGTTTTATTATTAGGCAAACCACTATTTCATCAAATCATCGTCTCTATATAAATTTTTCACCACTATGTTTTTTTTTTTTATGTGGCTTAAGACAACAATCAGGTGTGTAATAATGTGTATAACACTACATTTCAAATTATAAAGTGATGTTCCAATGGTTTAAAGAGTTGGAGGGACTATTGTGGCTAGAGAATACTGAATCAAAAAATATTTTGACATGAAAGTTTCAACAACAAATATGTTCCATAACTATAGGTGTACTTGTAGGTAAATGTTTAATGTAATAATTCGGATGGTTAAAAAAGACAAAAACAAATAAAAACACATTAAACAGCAGAATAAGTCAATAGATACCTATTGTCATGACAGATACAAACAGAAAACAAAGAATAAAAAATAAGTGCAGCAGAGGTTACCAGCGTTATGTAAAAGAGAGGAGCATCTTGACACCGAAATAAAGCAGCTAGATGCTTCAAAATGTGCATCCAGCAGCTTTTCCCTTTAGCAGGTGTTGCAATTTCTGATTTATTGGAATTAAACTAGTTGTCCATGTCATTCAAGTATTATTTTAATGCAATAAATCATTTTACAAGTCCCATGCTGTAGAAAAAATGCTTAAATCATTACATAAACATAGCTTTGCTCACAACTCTTCCCATTCTGAATGCATTACTTTTCCCTTTACCACTTCCTAAATAGCTTTGAAAATCTTCACAGTGCTGTAAACCCAAGTTCTAGTCCCACCACCATTTTATGTGATACTGATCACTGTGTGTCCCTGTGAAGTCTTTTTTTTTTTTAACATCCTATACATATATTTTTTTTTTTATAGCACTATGGTCACTATTGTCGACACAACATGTTTACTGCCTTATTGCGCTCTTTACCTGTTGTTGAAGCCTTGTTATTTACTTTTAAATGTCTTTCTTATTTCTCCACCTTAAGACTTAAAACAGTGTTTCATTTTATTTGCTGTTGTTTTTTTCTTTTATTATATTCTTGTCCACTCAGAGTTCAGGCATGATTAAAAAGTAATTACATTTTTGTGGAGACAGAATGGGATTTAGAATCAAGTTTCAATTACCTGGGTTTTACTTCCTTCATTGACTAGCTGTATATCGGCAATACTTACTGACTATAAAACTTAATTTCAACATTTGTAAAACAGGTTACAATCTATCTATGCTTTTTTTAGATATATACATTTCTTTTTAATTTCAAAATATAAATTCACCAAAAATGATGTTAACATTTAGATTTTTCTTGTGTTAAAAAAGACTAAACCAAACCTGTTGTCATCAAGTTGATTCCAACTCATACCGACTCTATAGGACAGAGGAGAGCTGCCCCATAAGGGCTTCCAAGGAGTGGCTGGTGGATTTGAACTGTAGGCCTTTTGGTTAGCAGCCAGGTTGGAATCCGCTACATCACCAGGATTCCTTTCTTGTAATAAGTCAGATAAATTGATAAGCTTATATTCCAGCTATGTATTTAGTGCATGAAATATGTCAAAGAGAATTATGTAATGTTTAAAATTTTAAATGTAAATTGATCAAAAATTATAATAAATTCCAAATAAGTAAGATAAAATGATTAGCTCCAGATCTCAGTAGGGGTTTAAATGCCTTTGAGACCAGTTGGTGCTCCTGTTTTCACCCATTCTCAATGGCACAAACTCAGCATCAGTCCCTGAATAGTGATTATGATACTAACACAGTAGACAGTCAGGAGTGGTTGGGCTACTATTTTCACATGTTTTGCTGGCTAATAGATTTAAATTATCTTTACTGTCTAATATTTCTTATCTTTTACTTTTGGAGAATGAAGTCAATTGTTCATGTCGTATTATGTATGGTACAGCCCAGAGTGTTTGTAGTGTTCAAGACTTTAAATTTCTCACCACTTTCATCATTACTTTTTTGTATAGGAAACTCAGGAATCAAATAGATATTTTATACTGTCCAGCAATGCTTACATTGTAAGTATAAAGTGGGAGCCATTATAACGTTAAGGGAAATATCATTGATACAATGTTGGCTTTTTAATTACGCAGATTTTTATTTGTAATCCCACTCTGCCCTTAATTGGCTGATGACTTTAAGTATGCTTCTTTACTTTCCGTAGCCTTGATTTACTCACCCACAAAATGGGATGATGACCCTCATCTGGAAAGAATATACATATATATATATACATACGTATGAAACTTACTTCTGACAATGGATGAAACAAAGCCAATACTGACAAATATTGCTATTTCTTCTACCTGCCTTCTTTACTCACTCCAAGCTTCTAGACAGTTTGCTCAGATACGTTTCCTTCCTTCCCGTCTTCTTTCTTTCTATGCTACCTCTTTTTGTTTCCCTTCCAGTTTCATTGTGAATTCACAAACACTAGGTTGAATTTCAGTGTTTATATGCTATTGGGGGTATGCATCTAAGTAAGCAATTTACCTTCCTGAAATTAAAATATAGATAATTCCTGCACTGCCTGCCTCACATGGCATGCGAAAGTTATTTAAAATAGTAAGAAAATATAAATATGTTACTTATTATCTATTGAATCCATACATCAGGCTAGATAATTTAACTGTCATGTTGAAGTGATAAATTTATAAATATAGATATTAATATTTTGTTATTAATGTAAGAAGAGTAAGTTAGAAACCTAATATGAAGAGCAGGTGAGGATTTCAAAAGGATTGGTTCTCAGAAGGGTAGGACTAGAACAGTAATAATCAAACAAAATGTAAAATATGTTCATAGCAGGAACATACAGAAGGTTGCTTCTACAATGGTGTTTAAAATAGAATAATGTATATTTGACTAGACAATCACTTATGGGAATAAAAAGATTAAGAAAATTTATCCTTACCTGCAAAATCTTAGAACCAAAAAACCAAACCAAACCCAGTGCCATCGAGGTGATTCCTACTCATGGCGACCCTATAGGACAGAGTAGAACTGCCCCATAGAGTTTCCAAGGAGCGCCTGGCAGATTCAAACTGCTGACCCTTTGGTTAGCAGCTGTAGCACTTAACCACTATGTCACCAGAGTTTCCACAAAATCTTAGAAGCAACAACATATTCATCATATTTCATCCAGAACATTCCTGATGTCCTGCAGTCATGCATTTGAACTCATTTGTGCAGAAACATTCATTTTTATAGCTACTTACCTTCCTGGTGGTTACATCATTGGCTCCTAAAGACCAGAAAAAGAACCAAATGCAATTTGGCTGTCTTGACTGGGTCCCAAAGAAGACTCTTAAAGTTAAACAAATGAACAGAAATATCTTAAACAAGCAATATCTTCTAGGTGCAACTGCTTGTGTGTGGCACGAGGAAAATAAACACTAATCAAGGTAACTTAATTCTCAGTGAAATGAAACCTCATATGGAAACACGGGAATTTTACTCTTCCTTGATAATTACATCATCTAGAATCATCTCATGTGAGATTTTTATCATAAAGGAAGGGTTCATGGAAAGGAGATGTCTGACTGGAGCCAGCTGTGGATTATTCTTAATTGCCTCTCCACTCTCACATTCCCAAAAGGAAGGAGGATATCAGGGCTTAATATGACTCAAGTAAAGCATGAGAAAATGGAATATGTTTACAAATGTCAACACAACTATTTGTAAAATAATTCGATATTTATTAAATCTTTTTGTGAGAAATGAAGTGGCTCTAATCAGACTTAAATAAATGGGTTGACTAATTTTTTTTTTGTTAATATTTGAATGTACCATGCAACTAGGTTGATGGAAGTTGTATATAAAAGTTATCCAAATCACTCAGTAGGATGATTTCGAAGAATCTGAAAAAAGTTAGGAAAATAAATTTGAAATACTGTGGCACTATGAGTCAACCAGAATTACAGAGCGTTCAGTAAATTGGAGTAAAAAAGAACTGAAGGTATCATTTTCAAATTGATTGTTGTTGTTAGGTGTCATCAAGTCTGTTCTGACTCATAGCCAACCTATGTATCACAGAACAAAACACTGCCTGGTCCTGTACCATTCTTAAAATCGTTACTATCCTGGAGCCCATTGTCGCACCCACTGTGTCAATCTCTCTCTTTGAGGGTCTTCCTTTTTTTCCGCTGATCCTGTACTTTACCAAGCATGATGTCCTTCTCCAGGAACTGATCTTTCCTGACAACATGTCCAAAGTATGTAAGACACAGTCTCGCCATCCTTGCTTCTAAGGAGCATTCTGGTTGTACTTCTTCCAAGACAGATTTGTTCCTTCTCTTGGCAGTGCATTCAATATTCTTTGCCAACGCCACAATTCAAAGGCGTCAATTCTTTTTTGGTCTTCCTTATTCATTGTCCAGTTTTCACATGCATATTAGGCGATTGAAAACACAATGCCTTGGGTCAGGCACACCTTAGTCTTCAAGGTGACATATTTGCTTTTCAACACTTTAAAGAAGTCCTTTGCAGCAGATTTGCCCAATGCAATGTGTCTTTTGATTTCTTTCTTTTTTTTTTTTTAATTTTTGTTGTGCTTTAAGCGAAAGTTTACAAATCAAGTCAGTCTCTCACACAAAAACTTATATACACCTTGTTACATACTCCCAATTGCTCTTCCCCTAATGAGACAGCCTACTCCCTCCCTCCACTCTCTCTTTTCATGTCCATTCCTCCAGCTTCTAACCCTCTCTACCCTCTCCTCTTCCCTCCAGACAGGAGATGCCAACACAGTCTCAAGTGTCCACCTGATCCAAGAAGCTCACTCCTCACCAGCATCCCTCTCCAACCTATTGTCCAGTCCAATCCCTGTCTGAAGAGTTGGTTCCTGTCCTGGGCCAAGAGAAGGTCTGGGGGCCATGACCACCAGGGTCCTTCTAGTCTCAGTCAGACCATTAAGTCTGGTCTTTTTACGAGAATTTGGAGTCTGCATCCCACTGCTCTCCTGCTCCCTCAGGGGTTCTCTGTGTTCCCTGTCAGGGCAGTCATCAGTTGTAGCTGGGCACCATCTAGTTCTTCTGGTCTCAGGCTGATGTAGTCTCTGGTTTATGTGGCCCTTTCTGTCTCTTGGGCTCTTAATGACCTTGTGTCCTTGGTGTTCTACATTCTCCTTTGATCCAGGTGGACTGAGACCAATTGATGCATCTTAGATGGCCGCTTGCTAGGGCCGAAGACTCCAGATGCCAATCTCCAAAGTGGGATGCAGAATGCTTTCTTAATAGATTTTATTATGCCAATTGACTTAGATGTCCCTTGAAACCATGGTCCCCAAACCCCTGCCCTGGCTACTCTGGCTTTCGAAGCGTTCAGTTTATTCAGGAAACTTCTTTGCTTTTGGTTTAGTCCAGTTGTGCTGACCTCCCCTGTATTGTGTGTTGTCTTTCCCATCACCTAAAGTAGTTCTTATCTACTACCTAAAGTAGTTCTTATCTACTACCTAATTAGTGAATATCCCTCTCCTTCCCTCCCTCTCTCCTTCCCTCCCTCCCATCTCTCTTAACCATCAAAGGATATTTTCTTCTCTGTTTAAACTATTTCTTAGTTCTTATAGTAGTGGTCTTATACAATACTTATTCTGTTGTAACTAATTTCACTCAACATAATGCCTTCCAGGTTCCTCCATGTTATGAAATGTTTCACAGATTCATCACTGTTCTTTATCAATGCGCAGTATTCTGTCATGTGAATATACCATAGTTTATTTATTCATTCATTCATTGATGGGCACCTTGGTTGCTTCCATCTTTTTGCTATTCTAAACAGTGCTGCAATGAACAGAAGGGTGCATATATCTATTCCTGTAAAAGTTCTTATTTCTCTAGGATATATTCCAAGGAGTGGGATTGCTGGATCTTATGGTAGTTCTATTTGTAGCTTTTTAAGAAAGCGCCAAATTGATTTCCAAAGTGGTTGTACCATTTTACATTCCCACCAACCGTGTGTAAGTGTTCCAATCTCTCCACAACTTCCCCAACATTTCTTGTTTTGTGTTTTTTGGATTAATGCCAGCCTTGTTGGAGTGAGATGAAATGTCATTGTAGTTTTGATCTGCATTTCTCTAATGGCTAACGACCATGAATATTTCCTCATGTATCTGTTAGCTACCTGAATGTCTTCTTTAGTGAGGTGTCTGTTCATATCTTTTGACAATTTTTTAATTGTGTTATTTGTCTTTTTGTAGTTGAATTTTTGCAGTATCATGTAGATTCTAGGGATCAGGCACTGATTGGAAATGTCATACCTAAAGACTTTTCCTCAGTCTAGGTAATCTTTTAACTCTTTTGGTGAAGTCTTTGGATGAGCATAGGTGTTTGATTTTTAGGAGCTCCCAGTTACCTGGTTTTTCTTCTGCATTATTAATAATGTTTCATATACTCTTTATGCCATGTATTAGGGCTCTGAACAGTGTCCCTATTTTTTCTTCCATGATCTTTATCATTTTAGATTTTATATTTAGGTCTTTGATCCATTTTGAGTTTGTTTTTGTGCATGGGGTGAGGTATGGGTCTTGTTTGATTTTTTTGCAGATGGATATCCAGTTATGCCAGCATCATTTGTTTAAAAAACTGTCTTTTCCCTATTTAAATGTTTTGGTGCCTTAGTCAAATATCAACTGCCCATATGTGGATGGATTTATGTCTGGATTCTCAAATCTGTTCCAGTGGTCTATGAATCTGTTGTTGTAGGAGTACCAGGCTGTTTTGACTACTGTGGCAGTATAATATGTTCTAAAATCAGGTAGAGTGAGGCCTCCCACTTTATTCTTCTTTTCCAGTAATGCTTTACTTATCATTAAAAAATGTCATTGGACTCATTAGACATGGATTGGACTGGACAATGGATTGGAGAGAGAGATGATGAGGAGTGAGCTACTTGTATCAGGTGGACACCTGAGACTATGTTGGCATCTCCTGTTTGGAGGGAAGATGGGACGGTTAGAAGCTTACAAAATGGTCACCAAAAGAGAGACTGGAAGGAGGGAGCGGGCTGTCTCATTGTGTAGTAAGGCGGATATTATAAGTTTATATGTGAGAGACTGACTTGATTTGTAAACTTTCACTTAAAGCACAATACAAATTATTTTTAAAAAGTTGGAATTTGGCTCGGAATTGCATTAAATCTATAGATTGCCTTTGGTAGAATAGACATTTTTATAATGCTAAGTCTTCCTATCCATGAGCAACGTATGTTTTTCCACATAGGTAGGTCTCTTTGGGTTTCTTGCAGTAGTGTCTTCTAGTTTTCTATGTTTAGGTATTTTACATCTCTGGTAAGATGTATTCCTAAGTATTTTATCTTCTTCGGGGCTATTGTAAATGGTATTGATTTGGTGATTTCCTCTTCGATGTTCTTTTTTTGGTGTAGAGGAATCCAACTGATTTTTGTATGTTTGTCTTGTATCCTGATACTCTGCTGAACTCTTCTATTAGTTTCAGTAGTTTTCTGGAGGATTCCTTAGGGTTTTCTGTGTATAAGATCATGTCATCTGCAAATAGAGATACTTTTACTTTTTCCTTGCCAATCTGGATGCCCTTTATGTCTTTATCTAGCCTAATTGCTATGGGTAGGACCTCCAGCACAGTGTTCAATAAGAGTGGTGATAAAGGGCATCCTTGTCTGGTTCCCTATCTCAAGGGGAATACTTTCAGGCTCTCTCCATTTAGGATGATGTTGGCTATCGGTTTTGTATCAATGCCCTTTATTATGTTGAGGAATTTTCCTTGTATTCCTATTTTGCTGAGAGTTTTTGTCATGAATGGTGTTGAACTTTGTCAAATGCCTTTTCTGCATCAATTGATGAAATCATGTGATTCTTGTCTTTTGTTTTATTTATATGATGGATTACATTAATGGTTTTTCTAATGTTGAAACATTCCTGTATACGTGGTATGAATCCCACTTGGTCATGGTGAATTATTTTTTTTTGATATGTTGTTGAACTCTATTGGCTAGAGTTTTGTTGAGGATTTTGGCATTTAAGTTCATGAGGGATATAGGTCTGTAATTTTTTGTGTGTGTGTGATGTCTTTACGTGGTTTTGGTATCAGGGATATGGTGGCTTCATAGAATGAGTTTGGGAGTATTCTGTCCTTTTCTGTTCTCTGAAATACCTGTAGTAGTAGTGGTGTTATCCCTTCTCTGAAAGTTTGGTAGAACTCTTCAGTGAAACTGTCCGGGCCAGAGCTTTTTTTTGGGGGGGGGGCAGTTTTTTGATTACCCTTTTCGCTTCGTCTTTTGTTATGGCTCTATTTAGTTGTACTACCTCTGTTTGTGTTAGTTTAAATAGGTAATGTGTTTCTAGGAATTCATCCATTTCTTCTAGGTTTTCAAATTGTTAGAGTACAATTTTTCAGAGTAATCTGATATGATTCTTTTAATTTCAGTTGGGTGTGTTGTAATATCGCCCATCTCATTTCTTATTCGGGTTATTTGGTTCCTCTCCTGTTTTTCTTTTGTCAGTTTGGCCAGTAGTTTATCAATTTTGTTGATTTTTTTCAAAAAAACTAGCTTTTGGTCTTATTAATTCTTTCAATTGTTTTTCTGTTTTCTATTTCATTTAGTTCTGCTCTAATTTTTATTATTTGTTTTCTTCTAGTCTCTGTGAGTTTTTTTTTGTTGCTCTGTTTCTATTTCTTCAAGTTGTAGAGATAATTCTTTCATTTTGGCCATTTTTTCTTTTTGTATGTGTGCATTTATTGATATAAATTGGCCTCTGAGCACCGCTTTTGCTGTGTCCCAAAGGTTCTGTTAGGAAGTGTTTTCATCTTATTGGATTCTATGAATTTCTTTATTCCATCCTTATTTTTTCTTTTTAATGTCTTCTATAATCCAATCTTTTTTGAGCAGGGTATTGTTTAGTTAGTGTTTGATTTCTTTTTCCTGCTTTTCCTGTTATTGAGTTCCACTTTTATGGCCTTCTGGTCAGAGAAAATGCTTTGTAATATTTCAGTGTTTTGGATTCTGCTAAGGCTTGCTTTATGACCTAATATGTGGTCTATTCTAGAGAATGTTCCATGTGCACTAGAAAAGAAAGTTTAGTTGGTTGCTGTTGGGTGGAGTGTTCTGTATATGTCTATGAGGTCATGTTAGTTGATTGTGGCATTTAGATCTTCTGTGTCTTTACTGAGCTTCTTTCTGGATATCCTGTTCTTCAGCGAAAGTGGTGTGTTGAAGTATCCCAGTATTATTGTGGAGCTATCTATCTCACTATTCAATGCTGATAGAGTTTGTTTTATGTATCTTGCAGCCCTGTCATTGGGTGTGTAAATATTTAATATGGTTATAGCTTCTTGGTGTATTGTCCCTTTAATCATTATATAGTGTCCTTCCTTATCTTTTCTGATGGATTTAACTTTAAAGCCTATTTTGTCAGAAATTAATATTGCTACTCCTGCTCTTTTTTGCTTATTGTTTGCTTGATATATTTTTTCCATCCTTTGAGTTTTAGTTTGTGTCTCTAAGTCTAAGGTGTGTCTCTTGTAGGCAGCATATAGACAGATCGTGTTTCTTTATCCAGTCTGAGACTCTCTGACTCTTTATTGGTGCATTTAGTCCATTTACATTCAGAGTAATTATGGATAGGTGTGAATTTAGTGCTATCATTTTGATGTCTTTTTTTGTGTATTGACAGTTTCTTTTTCCCACTTGATTTTATGTGCTGAGTAGATTTTCTTTATATATTGTCCTTTCCTCATATCTGTTGTTGTTGATTTTGTTTCTGCTGAGTCTCTATTTTTTTTTTTTTTTTAATGAGTAGGGTAGCTTGTCTCCTTTGTGGTTACCTTATTATTTACCCCTATTTTGCTAAATTTAAATGTAACTTTTATTTCTTTGTATTGCCGTATTTTCCACTCCATATGGAAGGTGTATGATAACATTTCTTACTCCCTCTTTATTATTCTAATGTTGTCTTCTTTTCTACGATAACATTGCTGTTACCCTGTTTTGAGGGTTTTTTTTTTTTTAATAATCTTGCTTTGTTTTTTTGGATTTCCCTATTTGTGTTGACTTCTGGTTGCTCTGCCCAGTGTTCTAGTCTTGGGTTGATACCTGATATTATCAATTTTCTAGCCAAAGAACTCCCTTTAGTGTTTCTTGTAGTTTTGCGTTGGTTTTTATGAATTCTCTAAACTTCTGTTTACCTGGAAATGTCTTAATTTCACCTTTATATTTGAGAGACATTTTTGCTGGATATATGATTCTTGGCTGGCAATTTTTTCCTTCAACTTTTTATATGTCATCCCATTGCCTTCTTGCCTGTGTGGTTTCTAGTAGTCCAAGCTTATTCTTATTGGCTCTCCTTTCTAGGTGACTTTTCCTTTATCCCTAGCTGCTCTTAAAATTCTTTCTTTATCTTTGGTTTTGGCAAGTTCAAGTATAATCTGTCTTGGAGACTTTCTTTTGACATCTGCCTCATGTTCAGTTAGACGAGTATCTTGGATAGATATTTTCTCCTCTTTCATGATATCAGGGAAGTTTTCTGCTAAAAAATCTTCAACAATTTTCTCTGTATTTTGTGTTATCCCTCCCTGTTCTGATACTCCAATCATTCGTAGGTTATTTCCCTTGATACAGTCTGCCATGATTCTTAAGCTTTCTTCATTTTTTTTAAATTCTTTTATCTGATTTTTCTTCAAACATATGACTGCCAAGTGCTTTATCTTCAAGTTCAGAAATTCTGCCTTCCATTTGCTCAAATCTGCTTCTCTGGCTTTCTATTGAGTTGTCTATTTCTTTATTTTTATTGTTAATTTTCTGAATTTCTGATTGCTGTCTGTCTATGGATTTTTCCAGCTTATGAAATTTTTCATTATGTTCCTGAATAATCTTTTTAATTTTTTCATTTGCTTTATCTGTATGTTCCTTGGCTTGTTCTGCACATTGCCTTATTTCCTTCTTGATGTCTTGAAAGGTTCTGCATATTAATGTTTTGTTTTCTGCCTCTGGTAATTCCAGGAATGCACTTTCATCTAGAAGATCCCTTGATTCTTTGTTTCGAGAGTTTGTTGAGGTAATTATGGTCTGTTTCTTTATGTGACATGAAATTGACTTTTTTTTTTTTTGAGCCATCTATAAGTTATTGCATTAGTTTATTTTATGTTTGCTTACTGTGTCATAGCTTCTTGCTTTGTTTTGTTTTGATATGCCCAGATGGTTGCTTGAGTGAGCTAACTTGATTATTTTCACTTTTGGAGCTCAGATGTCCTCTCACCAGATGGTTAGAGCTGTTATCAGGTAGATCAGTCTAGGAGTGCATTCAGTTTTCTTGTATGAATTCCGCTCAGGTGTCTAGGTAGCTGATCATCAAGTGTGTGGTGCAGGCTGTGTCCCACACCCTTAGAGGGGCAGGGGTGATTGTTGCAGGTACCTGTATCTGGTTGTAGCAGATGGTCATACTCTGAACAAGGCAGGGGGCTGAGAATCATCCCCGAAGTGTCTCTGAGGAAAGTGTGCCCCTATTCCCTAGAGTGTACAGTTGGGTGGGTTCTTCAGACGGACCATGGGCACCCAATATTTTTGGTTGTAAGGACTGAGAAGTACCAGTTATCCTCGGATCCCTTTGGCGGGTGGCTGGGTGACCTGAGTGGAGCCATCTGTCTTTAGGCCCCTGATATGGGTAGGTGAGGACCCTGTTTAATAGGCAAAGCAATGTCAAACATCAAACACCCACCTCTCCACCACACAGCTGAAATAGTTGGTGTTTGCCAACAGGGGCCTATTCTCCTGAAATAGGCCCAGACAGGTCCATGCAGAGGGGAAAGGTTGTCAAAGTCCACAGACCGTTTATGTCTGATCAGGAGCTGCTTCTGTCCTGAGCTTCCCCAGTTAATGGAGGTGGTAAATTATGTTTTTTCCCAATTGCAAATTTATTCCTTCTCAAAGCCCATGAGGATAGGTCTAGGCTCTCAACAGGACCTATCTCAGGCCCAGGGAAGTCAGCCACTGAAGCCATCTTGGGAGTAGGGGGGGCGGGGGGGGCAGAGTGGGGGGTGCAGTGAAATATATGCAGGTAATTAGCTTTTGCTGAGAGCGCCATTCTTCTCTGGTTCCAGAGGTCTGAGTAGGCTGTATGGCTGGCTGCTTCTCCCTGAGGAAACTGTGGCCGAACACTAGTACCAACCCGCCACTGCAGCTCCTGGGAATGGGGCCTAAGGGCTCCCCATGATTCAGGTCTGGTAACTCCTCTCCACTTCTGAACCATCTCTTCCTCCCCCTGCCCCTCAGTTCTTTTTCTAAGCTTGCCTTTGATACTCAGAGCTCCTAGCTTGTCATAAATATACTTGTTTCACTTGTTTTTTTCAGGTGTTTGTTGTAAAGAGAGCTTGCTGGAAGCGCCTGTCTATTCTGCCACCTTGGCTCTGCCTCTGGAAATAGCATCTTTTGATTTCTTGATTGCTGCTGCTATGGTATTGATTGTGGATCCAAGTAAAATGAAATCCTTGACAACTTCAATCTTTTCTCTGTTTATCGTGGTTTGGCTTATTGGTCCAGTTGTGAGGATTTTTGTTTTTTTGTGTTGAAGTGTAATCCATAATGAAGGCTGTAGTCTTTGATTTTCCTCAGTAAATGCTTCAAATCCTCTTCACTTCCAGCAAGCAAGGTTGTGTCATCTGCATAATGCAGGCTGTAATGAGTCTTCCTCCAATTCTGATACCTCATTCTTCTTCATACAGTCCAGTTCCTCAGATTATTTGCTCAGCATAGAGATTGAATAGGTATGGTGAAAGGACACAACCCTGACATTCATCTTTCTTCAAGGTAAACTACTCAGTCTCCCCATGTTCTGTCTGAACAATTGCCTCTTGATCCATGTACAGATTCCTGATAACACAATTATGTGTTCTGGAATTCCCATTCTTCACAATGTTATCCATAATTTGTTATGATCCACACATAGTCGAATGCCTTTGCATAGCCAGTAAAACACAAGTAAACATCCTTCTGGTATCGTCTGCTTTCAGCCAGGATCCATCTGACATCAGCAATGATATCCCTGGTTCCACTCCCTCTTCTGAATCTGGCTTGAATTTTTTGCAGTTCTCTGTTGTTATACTGATATTCAAATCTATTAATGTCCCGTTTATCTTACCATTAATAAGGACCAGTTATAAAAATATATAAATGGTCACCTAATGGTATTAAAAATATGATATTCAAGTCAGCTATTATAGGGACATCTTTGGTTTAGGGTCTGTCAAAACCAATATGCCTATTGTTCATAGGAGACACCTGTGATATCTCACTGGTTTCTAGTCATGCTTGTAGAGCAAGTCAAAGTTTCACCCAAGCTCCTGTCAGTATTAATTATATAAAATACATATGGGTTGGGACGGGTGTATATCATCACCATTATCATCAGCAGCAGCACTTTTTTTGCATTATCACTAAATCAGTTAAAATTTGTGTTAACTGGGTTAAAAAAAAAAACCTGAGTTCAAACTTGTATAATAATTACAGGTGCATGAACCCCTTCTAGAATAAATAAACAGTTGACCTAATTAGACAACATCTGGTTTAATTCATGCTCCAGAAATAATCACGACAAATAGGATTACTGTTATTGGTGAAATGGTTGGGTTATATCCTTGGAACTGGGCTTGAACTCTATCCTAGTTGATTGACAATCCACAAGTTTCATTGACTTAAAATGTGGGGATATTTCTCATTTATAATACCTCTTGGGTGTGAGTCAAGTGCAAATCTGCTCTGTATTATCATCTTTCCTATTTCATTTCTGGTTAGCAGCTCTTATGTTAGTCACTATCCTGGCAAATGCATAGGAATATGGATGGAACCAGGTAAATGGCACTTAATTCTTCTGTTTGAATGTGGAATCTTTCACTTCATTCATATTCCATTTGCCCAGCAAGTCATATGGCAAATCCTGATGTGGAAGAGATGAGAAATACCCCGCTACTCAGGATGCACCAAGGATAACCCTTTCCCTTGTTTCTAGGTATAGTGAATTAATCATATACTTCATATACCATTAGGTCTGTATTTGGCTTCCATATCATGTTCCTATATTAGTCATGGAATCGACTCGAAGGCACTGGGTTGGGATATTAGTCAGAATTTTACTACAATAATGATGCATAAAAGACAACCACAAAATCTTAGTGACATGTAATAAAAAGTATTTCATGCAACTCTACAGATCAGCTGGGTTTTGAGTTCAGGTTGTTTCCATGCATCTCTTAATTTCCTTGGACAAGTTGAAGGGGCGGCAGACACTTGAGGCAAGTTCATCTCATGGTAGAACTTCAAGCTTTCAGAGGAGAAGTCTCTTACAGACTAGGCTGGGAAACACCACACTCACACTCATATCCACATTCCATTAACCAAGTAACATGGCCAAGACTAGTGTCAATGGGTCAGGAAATATACTCCTCCCATGGAGACAGTGTAGGTCTGTGGGGGGGGGGGCAAGCAGGGGAATAATGTCAATATTTGGTGACTAATAATCTAATCTACACAAGTTGCATTCACTCATCCAAGAAATACTTTCTGGACACAAATATTTTTTTCAGATACCAAAGCAGGATGTCAAAGTATATGCATTCTAGTTGTTGTTAGCTGCCATCAAGTTGGTTCCGACTTACGGTGACTTTATGCATCATAAAATGAAAGATTGCCATGTCCTGTAACATCTTCATGATCTTTGGTATTTTGAGTCCATTGTTGCAGCTATTGGGTTATTCCGTCTCACTGAGGGTTTCCCCCATTTTGGTTGGCTCTCTACTTTACCAAACATGGTACCTTTTCCTAGCAATTGGTTTTTCCTGATGACATGTCCAAAGTAAGCAATTTGAAGTCTCACCAGCTGTCATGGATTGAATTGTGTCCCCCCCCCAAAATATCTGTCAACTTGCCTAGGTCATGATTCCCTTGTCCGATTCTATGATTGCCTATCATTTTACGATCTGATGTGGTTTCGCTAAGTGTTGTACACCCTATCACTATGATGTAATAAAATGTATTAGCAGAAGTTATGTTGATGAAATCTATAAGATCAGGTAGTGTCTTAAGTGGACCTCTTTTGAGATACAAAAGAGAGAAGTGAGAAGAGAGACATGGGGGCCTCATACCACCAAGAAAGGAGTGCTGGAGCAGAGCATGTCCTTTGGGTCTGAGATTCCTGCACTGAGATGCTCCCAGACCAAGGGAAGATTGATGACAAGGGCATTCCTCCAGAGCAGACAGAGAGAGAAAGCCTTCCCCTGGAGCCGACGACCTGAATTTGGACTTGTAGCCTACTAGACAGTGACAGAATAAATTTTTCTTTGTTAAAGCCATCCTCCTGTGGTATTTCTGATATAGCAGCATTAGATGACTAAAACACCGTCCTAATTTCTAAGGTACATTTTGGTTGTATTTCTTCTAAGACTGCATGAGTAAACATTCATTCTATTGGGAGTCTATGGTATAGTCAATATTCTTCATCAACACTGGAGTTTGCATGCATCAATTCTTTTTCTAGTAGTAGACAGAAATAGATACACATAATTACATATATAGTTAGATGGTGCCTTGCTGTCTGAAGAAAAATTAAAAAAGTAGGGTAAAGGACAAGATAGTAACTGGTTCAGGGATGAAGTCTCTCTATCATTTCTAGAAGCAGACTGCTCAAAGCAAATGAACTGGCTAAAGCCCTAAAATAAGAGATGAGTTAGTATCCAAAGAAGAAACCTCAGCAAAATATAGCTGTAATACAATGAAAGAGCCCAGTGATGTAATAGGAATTGAGGAGCACACAACAATGGAGGCCAGGTGGAGTTGGGCCTTGAGTTTAATTTTAAAAGCTTTCCATTCAACTCAGGTTTTTGTAAAATTGAATAGAACCGTAATAAAATCTACCATATTTTAAATGGATTATTCCATGTACTTTATGGTACAAAGATGGACGCAGTAAGACCATTTAGATAGATATTACAAAAGTACAGGTGAGTAAGTATGATGACTTGAACCATCAAGTATGGAAAATAGCAAAAGTAGCAAAATCCTGAAGACAATGAGCAAATGCTGAACAATGCATTCTTTGAGAGAACAGTGGAGTCAGGGATGCTACTAAAGCTTTGGTTGAATAAAGGCATCATTTATTGATAGGATGAAGATTGAGCAGGAAAATATCTTGGAGAGCCTAATCAACCTTTCAACCTCAAATACGTCAACTTTGAATACTTAACATATATCCTCATGGAGAGATTAACTTGGAAGTTGATATTCAACCATAGATTTCAGGGAAGAGATTCTATTTGGAGATATAAATTTGGTAGTTGTAAACATAGAGATAGAAATTAAACAATGACATAAACGATTTAGTCAAATGAGAAGTCTGTTTATTTAAATAAGGACACAGCACTGTTCATTTATTACAAAATGTCAGGTATCTATCTGGTAGGGGCTGTTACTTATTTTTTAGTACTACTCTAGCTACTATTGGGCCTTTACATACCTACGTAAGTTTTAGAATTAGTTTGTCATTTTCTTTACAAATTTTGTTGTGATTTTTATTAGATTTGCATAGAATATATAAACAGTATTGATGGAATTTAGTCTTCTTAACCATTAACTTTCTATATCTCAAGAATTATTGAGATCTACCTTCATGTCAATATTATAATTTTATCCGTGAAATCCTTGAGTGGATATGTGTGTTCATGAGTGTAGGAGTGTGTGCATGCATGTGTGCGTTCATATACACGCGTGTAAGTCTGTTCACAGATATACATTAACAAAATATAATCAATAAAATACAAAAAAAAACACTGAATAGAAAATACCTAAACTAGAAAGCTACTGAACCATTAAAATCCAAAGCAAATCACTGTCATATAATTTTTATGTTACTTTTATCAAAATAGCAAGAAACTTGCAATTCTTATACTTTGTAATATATTGCAGACACAGGGCATAGTGAGGGTAAGGAGTTTCCAGGGGCAATCTCTAAGTTCAGTCTTTCCCTATCCCAAATTTCAAGATGAATAGATGTTGATGAGTCAGCAGAAATGTCTTCCCCCTCTTGTCTGGCTTTCATATTTGTGGTGCCTAAAAGTATTCTGTACCTTGTCTGCTGCACCCTTGGACTTGGACCCTGGGGCATCTGCCCTCCTCTGCTCCCCTTTTGCGATGCTTCTGTTTAGACAATGGAGAATATAAAATAGAACAAAACCGTGTGATTAATAATAATCATAAGAATTCTAGTTGCATGACCAAGAACAAGTTACTTAACCTCTCTGAGCCTCAACTTTGTCATCTGTACAATGGCAGTAACAACAGTAACAGATTCAATAGAAGTAATAGGTTTTGACGTTGTGAGGATTAACTAGTTGCCATCCAACTGATTTCATCTCATGGCAAACCCATACTCTGTAGGGCTTTCAATTGCTGTGACCTTTTGGAGGTAGATCACTAGGTCTTTCTTCTGAGGTGCCTCTGGGCAGACTGAAGCCACAAATATTTTGGTTAACAGCAAAAAAAAAAAAAATTTTTTTTTTTTTTTTTAGTGCAACTAGGGACTCCCTGTGAAAGTTAAGTGACTTATTATAAACAAAATGTGTAGAACACTGCTTGGTATATTGTAGTTGCTACTTAATTGTTATCAGAAATTGTTATCAATATATCATGAATATTTATGGCATTATCACTGAAACATTTGATAAAAAGAACAAAAATATAAAGTTGGACAAGCCTCACTTATGCATATTATTTAATACCATAAATCAAATCCCAGAAAATGAATGCTGTCAGTAGATAAAAAAGATACTGTATTTTAAACGTATATTTGTAATTACAAAATTCCTAAGATGGCCCTACAATAGGACCAGTACAATAATCCATTCATTAAAAAATATTAAGTAAGTGCATATTGTTTGTCAACTGCTGTTTCAGGTCCCATAGAAACAGAAGTAAACCATCAGACAAATCTCTGCCCATCAGAAACTTACATTCCAATGTAGAAATACACAAAAAATGCATATACAAATAGAGATACAGTAAAATTCAAAGTAATGCTAATGCTTACAAAATGAGCAAGGCATTGAAGTAGAATGTTAATTTATAGGTTAAATTAGTTGGTCAGCAAAGTCCTTTCTTAAGAGTGATATCTGAGCAGAGATCTGAAAGAAAGGGGAGAGACAACCAACAGGAAAATATGCAAAAAAAAGAAAAAAATGCTAGGAGAGAGAACCAACCCCAGTCCAAAGGCCTGGAGGCAATGAAACAAAACAAGGAGGATGCACAACAGAAATCAAGGGAGAGAGGGGTGCTCTGTAGTGAGGTGAGAGATATGTCCAAAAGACTATCATGGCAGCCTAAAGGACTTGGATTTATTTAAAATCTTTGAAAAGATTTGATCAGAGAGACATGTCACCTGAGTAATGTTTTAAGAACTTCCCCCTGGTTGTTGTCTGATTAGACTCTAGAGGGAAAAATTGAAGGTTGGGAGAGCAGTTAGGAGGCCCTTGCAGTGTCTGAGCAAGCTGTAATGGCAGCCAGGCCCAGGGTGTTGGCAAGGGAGTAATTTAGAAGTGGGCAGATATGGAATCTATTCTGAAGATACAACCAACAGAAAGTGTTGTATATAAGATGTTAGAGAAAAACCCTGACATCACATAAAAAAAGTGGGGGATAAATATTTTTGGTAAAAAATAATACAAATTCCCATAGAACACTAAATACAAACATACTAATTTTTTTTTGATAGTCTAGAAGAGGCAGAAAAAAATCTGTAATATGATAAAATGCATACATAGTTTAAATGGAAAATAAAACACTGTTAATGTTTTCCATCAATGTTACAATCAAACATTAAGGATCAAATACTCAACATTTTTCTTGGAAATTGTAGACCTGGATATCATGGCAAACAACACTGGAACCAAAAATATCTTACCTTTGAAAAGCTAGCAAAAACGAATGGTATTTACGTATGATATAATCAACCTGAAACACTATTAGACTCAACTGAAAAATCATATGAACTAAAAAGAATGCTCAGAAAGTATAATTGGCACCCCATTAATATAGATAAAGTATAACCCTGAAGAGTTACAAATTTTATTTTCTCATAAATAAAAAATGCAACAAAATTTATACATTTCCTAAATCTAAATTATCAATTTAGATTTAGGAAATGTATTTTGTGATATTTATATAAAACATTTTTTCCTTGAACTCCACTTAAACCAAATGAAACCCATTGTTATTGAGTTGATTCCAACTTACAGCAACCCTATAAGAGAGATGTAACTGCTCAGTAGGATATTCTTGCTGTACTTCTTCCAAGACAGATTTTTTTTCTCCTTTTGGCAGTCCACGGTACATTAAATACTCTTCACTAAAACCATTATTCAAAGGCACCAACTCTTCTTTGATCTTCCTTACTCCTTGTCCAGCTTTCACACACATATAAGGCAGTTGAAAACACCATGGCTTGGATCAGGCACTCCGTGGTCCTTAAAGTGACATCTTTGCTTTTTAACACTTTAAGGAAGTCTTTTGCAGCAGATTTGCCTAAAGTAACATGTCATTTGATTTCTTGAATGCTGCTTTGATTGTCACTCCAAGTAAAATGAAATCCTTGACAAGTTCAATATTTTCTCCTTTTATCATGACGTTTCTTAGTGGTCTGGTTGTGAGGATTTCTGTTCTCTTTATGTTGAGGTGTAATCTATAATGAAGGCTGTGGTTTTAGATCTTTATCACTAAGTACTTCAAGTCCTCTTCACTTTCAGTAAGCATCGTCTTGTCATCTGCATATCACAGGTTGTTAATGAGTCTTCCTCTAATCCTGATGCCAAATTCTTCTATACAGTCTGGCTTCTCAGGTTACTTGGTCAGCGTACAGATTGAAGAAGTATGGTGAAAAGATACAAACCTGATGCACATCTTTCTTAACTTTAAACCATGAAGTATCCCCTTGTTCTGTTGGAACGATTGCCTCTTGATCTATGTCCAAGTTTCTCATGAGCAAAATTAAGTGCTCTAAATTCCCATTCTTTGCTATGTTATCTGTAATTGGTTATGATCCACACAGTCTAATGTCTTTGCATAGTCAATAAAACACAGGTAAACATCTTTCTGGTATTCTCTGCTTTCAGCCAGGATCCATCTGACATCAGCAATGATATCCCTCATTCCATATCTTCTCCTGAATTCATCTTGAACTTCTGGCAGTTCCCTGTCAATACACTGCTACTGCCACTTTTGAATGATCTTTAGCAAAATTTTGCTTGTATGTGATATTAATGATATTGTTCAAGAATTTCTGCATTTGATTGGACCTCCTTTCTTGGGAATAGGCATATATATTGGCTCTCTTCCAGTTGGTTGGCCAGGTAGCTCTCTTCCAAATTTCTTGGCATAGACAAGTGAGCACTTCCAGTGCTGCATTTGTTTGTTGAAACATCTCAATTGGTATTCTATCAGTTCCTGGACCCTTGTTTTTTGCCATTCCTTTCAGCATAGCATGGACTTCTTCCTGCAGTACCATTGGATCTTGATCATATGCTACATCCTGAAATGTTGAACATTGGCCAATTAGTTTTGGTATAATGACTCTGCGTATTCCTTCCATCTTTCTCTCGATGTTTCCTGAGCTGTTCAATATTTTGCCCATAGAATCCTTCAATATTGCGACTTGCAGCTTGAATTTTTCTTCAGTTCTTTTGGCTTGAGAAATACTGAGAGTTTTCTTCCCTTTTGATTTTCTAGCTCCAGATCTTTGCACAGTTCATTATAATATTTTATTTTGTCTTTCAAGCTGCCCTTTGAATCTTCTGTTCAGCTCTTCTACTTCTTAATTTCTTCTATTCCCTTTAGCTACCGGATATTTTAGAGAAAGTTTCGAAGTCTCTTTTGACATCCATTTTGGTCTCTTCTTTCTTTCCTGTCTTTATGATACATATAAACCAAGTCATTGAGTCAATTTTGACAGAGTGGAACTGCCCCATAGGGTTTCCAAGGAGCACCTGGTGGATTCAAACTGCCGACCTTTTGACTGGCAGTCATAGCTCTTAACCACTATGCCACCATAGCACTCCTCAAATCAACATAAAAGTATAAAAATGAGCAAAATATATGTCAGGAGAGTCCAGTAGAAGATAAGAAGGCACAAATATATTCATGGAAATTTATCTAATTTCACTAAAAAATAAATTTAAATTAAAATGGCAGCTGGAATTCATCATTTTTCCAAATGGTTTATCAGCTATTGGAAGACTTAAAAATAGTAATAGAAATGGTCCAAGGGAAAGCAGGTGCCCTCAACCATTGTTGCAAATATGGATTGTGAAACTTTGTGATGATATATTTGCAGTTGTTTTCAATATTTATATTTATGCTAGAAATAATCCAAGTTAGGAATTCATAAAATGCAAATAAACAATTTTACATACTTTTCTTCATTACATTTTATAAGAGGATTTTTTGAATCAAAAAAAAAAAAGGAAAGAATTCCCATGACTATGAATTTCCATCAGTCAGGCATGAGAACATAATGTCTACTTTGAAAGCATGAGGAAAACTTATATTCTAACCTAGAAAAGTATCTATCAAATATAGCTAGACAAGAATGCATCAGATGCAGGCAGGGCCAAGATAGCAGAGTAGTCAGATGCTTCTGATAGTCCCTCTTACAACAAAGACCTGAAAAAACAAGTAAATTGATTATATATATGACAAGCTAGGAGCCCTGAACGTCAAAGGCAAAGTTAAGAAATTGGACTTAGCAACAGAGGGAGGGAGATATGGTTCAGAAGCAGCAAGAAGTTGCCGGACCTAACTCAGTGTGAACCAGCGCCCCTCATCCCTGATCTGCTGGTGTGACTGCAGAAGGGCTGGCAGTAGCTTTCTGTACACGGGTTTCCCTAGCCACAGAGAGCCAGTGGCACAGAGTCTACTCATGCCTCCAGAATCAGAGAAGAACAGCGCTCTCGGCATAAGTGCTAGCATTTAATTCACTGCACAGATCAAATACCTCCCCTTTCAAAAGAACTCTCTCCCATTTATCTGATCCCTCACCCTCTGTCCCAGGCCCCCAAGCTGGCTTCAGTGACATTCGATTTCCCTGGGCCTGAGTTAGGTCCTGGCATGCAACCAGAGCCATTGGAGAAGAAACAAATTAACAAACAGGGAAAAAATAATCTGATGGCTCTCCTAAGCTGGAAACTCAGGGCAGAAGCAGCTCCTCTCCAGGCACAAGTGGACCATAGACTTTGAATGGCTTTCACCCCTGCATAGAACTGTGTGGCCCATTTCAGGAGCTGGGTTCTTGTTACAGTGCAAGGGCGTGTGGCCTAAGGTCTGACTTTAACGGTTTCAGCTGTGCAGTGGCGAGGTGGGTTCTTGATGCTTGATACTGCTGTATTAAGCAGGGTCCTCACCTACCCAAATCAGGGGCCTGAGGACTGGTGGCTCCACCTGCACCACCTAGCCACCCATGTCAGGGGTACAAGGATAAGTGGTGTCTCCCAGTCCTTACAGTTAAAAGTATCGGGTGTCAATGGTATGGCTGCAGAGCCCACCCACTTGTGCACTCTAGAGAACAGGGACATGTCTTCCTCACAAACACTCAGGGAAAGGTTGTCAACCCCCTACCTTGCTCAGAGTGTGACCACCTCATGCAACAAGAGACCTGTGCATACACCAATCACCACTGCTCCTCAAAGACAGTAGGTGAGAGCCTACACCACACACTTGGTGACTAACTACCTGGAAATCTGAGCTGAATCCTTACAAGAAAACTGAATGGACTTCTAGGCTCATATATCTGATAACAGCTCTAGCCATCTGGTGACAGGACGTTAGAGCTTCAAAGGCTCCATTAATCAAACCAACTAATTTGAGCAGCCTATTAAGTATTTCAAAACAAAACAAAGCAAGAAGGTAGGACACAGTATGCAAACATACAGAGACAACAGTCAATATCAAATCACATAAAGAAGCAGACGATGATCATGTCAGCAAGCTTCCAAAGCAAAGAATTGAGGAATCTTCCAGATGAAGATATATTCCTAGAATTACCAGAGGTAGAATACAAAATAATAATATACAGAACTCTTCAAGATATCAGGAAAGAAAAAAAAGAGCTCAGGCAAAATGCAGAACAAGCCAAGGAACACACAGATAAAGCAGTTGAGGGAATTAAGAAGGTTATTCAAGAGAATAACGAAAAATTTAATAGGCTTCAAGAATCCTTAGAGACACAGCAGTCAGAAACTCAGAAGATCAACAATAAAATTTCAGAATTAGACAACTTAGTAGAAAGTCAAAGGAGCAGAATTCAGGAAAGTGAAGTCAGAATTAGTGAGACTGAAAATAAAATACTTGGCACCAATATAGTCAAAGAAAAATCAGATGAAAGAATTTTAAGAAATGAAGAAACCCTAAGAATCATGTGGGACTCTATCAAGAGAAATAGCCTACAAGTAATCAGAGTACCAGAACAGGGAGGAAAAACAGAAAATACAGAGAAAATTGTGGAAAATTTGTTGGCAGAAAACCTCCCAGATATCATGAAAGACGAGATATCTTTCCAAGATGCTCATCTAACCCCACAGAAGGTAGATCTCAAGAGAAAGATATCAAGACATATTATAGTCGATCTTGCCAAAACCAAAGATAAAGAGAATTTTAAGAGCAGCTAGGGATAAACAAAAAGTCACCTGTGAAGGACAGTCAGTAAGACTAATCTCGGACTACTCAGCAGAAACCATGCAGGCAAGAAGGCAATGGGAGGACATATATAAAGACTTAAAGGGAAAATAATTGCCAGCCGAGAATTATATATCCAGCAAAACTGTCTCAGATATGAAGGTGAATTATGGCATTTCCAGATAAACAGAAGTTGAGGGACATTGCCAAAACCAAACCAAAATTACAAGAAATTCTAAAGGAAATCCTCCAGTTAGAAACTCAATAACATCAGATAACAATCCAAGACAAGAACAGAGGACAGGGAAACCAGATATCATTCAAGACAGAGAAATCACAAAACTAAATCAAAGTTAAAATGCTCAGAACAGGGAAACAGACATCATGAAGTAAAAGATGACAACATTAACTCAAAAAAGAAGAACTAAAAGATATAGTCATAGATCTTTCATATGGAGTATGAAAATAGGGGTAAATTTATCAAGGTAATCACAAAGGAAAATAACAATCCTGCACATCAAAATAATAATAAAAAAGAAAAACATGAAGACAGCAAAAACAAAAGCAACAACACTGGAAAAGAGGAAAAGATAATACATAAAGAGAAATTACTCAGCACAGAAAATTCAGTGGAAAAAAGAAGCTGTCAACAACCAAAAAAAAAGGCATCAAAATGACAGCACTAAACTCATACCTAGACATAATTACGCTGAATGTAAATGTACTAAATGCACCAATAAAGAGACAGAGAGTGGCAGAATGGATTAAAAAAAACAAGATCTGCCTATATGTTGCCTACAAGAGACATACCTTAGACATAAAGATAAAAACAAACTAAAACTCAAAGGATGGAAAAGAGATACCAAACAAACAACAACCAAAAAAAGAAGAGTGGCAATATTAATTTCTAACAAAATAGACTTTAAAGTAAAATCTACCACAAAGGATAAGGAAGGACTCTTTTGTGCAGCCAATGACAGGGCTCCAAAATACATAAAATGAACTCTAAAAGCACTGAAAATAGAGATGGGCAGCTCTACAATAATAGTAGGAGGCTCCAACACACTACTTTTGGTGAAGGACAGAACATCCAGAAAGAAGCTAAATAAAGACAGTGAAAGTCTAAATGCTGCAATCAACCAACTTGATCTCATAGGCACATACAGAACACCCCACCCAACGGCAGACAAGCATATTTTCTTTTCCAATGCACATGGAACGTTCTCCAGAATAGACCACATATTAGGTCATAAAGCAAGTCTTAACAGAATCCAAAACATCAAAATATTTCAAAGCATCTTTTCTGACCATAAAGCCATAAAAGTAGAAGCCAATAACATAAAGCAAGTGAAAAAAAAAACAAATACACAGAAACTGAACAACACCTTGCTGAAATACTACTGGGTTATAGAAGAAATTAAGGGTGGAATAAAGAAATTCGTAGAATCAAATGAGAATGAAAACACTTTCTACCAGGACCTGTGGGACACAGCAAAACAGTGCTCAGAGGTCAATTTATAGCAATAAATGCACACATCCAAAAGAAGAGAAGGCCAAAATCAAAGAATTATCCCTACAACTCAAAGAAATAGAAAGAAAGCAGCAAAAGAAGTCCTAGGGTACGAGTAGAAACAAAATAATAAAAATTAGAGCAGAATTAAATGAAATAGAGAAAAGAAAAACAATTGAAAGAGTTAACAAGACCAACAGCTGGTTCTATGAAAAGATCAACAAAATCAATAAACCATTGGCCAAATGGACAAAAGAAAAATAGGAGAGAAAGCAAATAACCCGAATAAGAAATGAGATCGGCAATATTACAACAGACCCAACTGAAATTAAAAGAATCATAACAGAATATTATGAAAAATTGTACTCCAACAAATTTGAAAACCTAGAAGAATTGGATAAATTTCTAGAAACACACTACCTACCTAATCTAACACAAACAGATGTAGAACAGCTAAATAAACCTATAACAAAAGAAGAAATTGAAAAGATAATTAAAAATTCCCAATAAATTAAAGCCCTGGCCCTGATGACTTCACTGGAGAATTCTACCAAACTTTCAGAGAAGTGTTAACACCACTACTACTAAAGGTATTTCAGAACATACAAAAGGATGGAATACTCCCAATCTCATTCTATGAAGCCAGCATAACCGTCATAACAAATCCAGGTGAAGACACCACAAAAAAAGAAAATTACAGACCAATATTCCCCATGAACTTAGACACAAAAACCCTCAGCAAAATTCTAGCCAACAACATATTGAAAAAGTAATTCACCTTGACCAAGTAGGATTCATACTAGGTATGCTGGGATGGTTTAACATTTGAAAAACAATCAATGTAATCCATCATATAAGTAAAAGACAAGAACCACATGGTCTTATGGGTTGATGCAGAAAAGGCATTTGACAAAGTCCAACATCCATTCATGATAAAGACTCTCAGCAAAATAGGAGTAGAAGGAAAATTCCTCCACATAATAAAGGACATTTATGTAAAGCCAACAGCCAACAGCACCCTAAATGAAGTGAGTCTGAAATCATTCCCCTTGAGAACGGGAACCAGACAAGGATGCCCTTTATCATCACTTTTATTCAGCATTGTTCTGGAGGTCCTAGCCAGAGCAATTAGTCTAGGGAAAAAAAAAAAAGCATCCAAATTGGTAAGGAAGAAATAAACTATCTCTATTTGCAGATGATATGATTTTATACACGGAAAACCCTAAAGAATCCACAAGAAAACTACTGGAACTAATAGAAGATTTCAGCAAAGTATCAGGATACAAGATAAACATGCAAAAACCAGTTGGATTCCTCTATATGAGCAAAGAGAAAGTCGAAGAGGAAATCATGAAATGAATACCATTTACAATAGCCCCAAGAAGATTAAATACTTAGGAACAAATCTAACCAGAGACATAAAAGACCTATACAAAGAAAACTATGAGACACTACTGCAAGAAACCGGAAGAGACCTACGTAAGTGAAAAAACATACCTTGTTCTTCAATGGGAAGACTCAAGATTGTGAAAATGTTTATTCTACTCCAAACAATCTATAGATAAATGCAAGCCTGATCCAAACTCCAATGGCATTTTTTAATGAGATGGAGAAACAAATCACCAAGTTCATATGGAAAGGGAAGAGGCCCTAAATAAGTAAAACAGTACTGAAAAATTAGAACAATGTGGGAGGCCTCACAGTACCTGATTTTAGTGCATATTACAACACCAGGGTAGTCAAAACAGCCTGGTACTGGCACAACAGCAGGTACATAGACCAATGGAACAGAATTGAGAATTGAGACATAAATTCATCCACGTATGAGCAGCTTGTATTTAACAAAGGCCCAAAGTCCATTAAATGGAGAAAAGACAGTCTCTTTAACAAATGGTGCTGGAATAACTGGATACCCATCTGCAAAAAAATGAAACAAGACCCATACCTCTCACACCTTGCAGAAAAACTAACTCAAAATGGATCAAAGACCTAAATATAAAATCTAAAATGATAAAGATCATGGAAGAAAAAATAGGAAGAACTCTAGTAGCCCTCAAACATAGCATAAACAGTATACAAAACATTGCCAAGAGCGCACAAACACTGGAAGGTAAAGTCGATAACTGGGAGCTTCTAAAAATGAAACACTTATCCTCATCCAAAGGCCTCACCAAAAGAGTAAAAAGACTACCTATAGACTGGGAAAAAAATTTGGCTACAACAAATCCGATCAGTGTCTAAATCTTTAAAATCTACAAGATACTGCCAAACTTCAACAACAAAAAGACAAATAAACCAATTAAAAAATGGGCAAAGGGTATGAACAGAAACTTCACCAAATAAGACGTTCAGGCGGCTAACAGCTACGTTAGGAAACGCTCATGATCAATAGCCTTTAGAGAAATGCAAATCAAAACTACAATCAGATACCATCTTACCACAACGAAGCTGGCTCTAATCTAAAAAAACACAAAATAATAAATGTTGGAGAGGTTGTGGAGAGACTGGAACACTTGTACATTGCTGGTGGGAATGTAAAATGGCACAACCACTTAGGAAATCGATTTGGCGTTTCCTTAAAAAGATAGGAGTACCATACGATCCAGCAATCCCAGTCCTTGGAATATAGTGTAGAGAAATAAGAGCCCTACAAGAATAGATATATGCACACCCATGTTCACTGCAGCACTGTTACAATAGCAAAGAGATGGAAACAATCAAGGTGCCCACCAATGGATAATGGATAAACAAATTATGGTATATTCACACAATGGAATACGATGCAACAATAGAGAAAAACAATGAATCCATGAAACATCTCATAACATGTAGGAATCTGGAAGGCATTATGCTGATTGAAATTAGTCAGTCGCAGGACAAATATTGCTTGAGACCACTATTATAAGAACTCAGGAAAAGGTTTAAACACAGAAGAAAACATTCTTTGATGATTACGAGAATGGGGAAGGAGGAAGAGGGATATTCACTAATTACAGAGTAGACAAGAATCATTTTAGGTGAAGGGAAGGACAATACACAATACAGGGGAAGTCAGCACAACTGGACTAATCCAAAAGCTAAGCAGTTTCGAGGGACACAGTAGCAAGGGTGGGGGTCTGGGGACCATGGTTCAGGGGACATCTAGGTCAACTGACGTAACAAATCGTATTAAGAAAGTATTCCACATCCCACTTTGATGAGTGGTGTCTGGGGTCTTGAAAGTTAGCAAGCGGCCATGTAAGATGCATCAATTGATCTCAATCCGCCTGGAGCAAAGGAGAATGAAGAACACCAAGGACTCAAGGAAATATGAGCCCAAGAGACAGAAAGTGCCACTTAAACCAGAGACTCTAACAGCCTGAGACTGGAAGAACTAGATGGTGCCCGGTTACCACCAATGACTGCACTCTAAGGGAACACAACAGAGAATCTCTGATGGAGCAGGAGAAAAATGGAATGCAGACCTCAAATTCTAGTAAAAGAGACCAGGCTAAATGGTCTGACTGAACACTGGAAGGACTCCAGAGGTCATGGCCCTTGGACTCTCTGTTAGCCCAAAACTAAAACCATTCTGAAGCCACTTCTGCAGACAAAGATTAGACTGGACTATAAGAC
Source organism: Loxodonta africana (assembly GCF_030014295.1). Taxonomy (NCBI): domain Eukaryota; kingdom Metazoa; phylum Chordata; class Mammalia; order Proboscidea; family Elephantidae; genus Loxodonta; species Loxodonta africana. The sequence continues at coordinate 224,521 of NW_026975023.1, forward strand.
ATAAAATGAAACTGGTGAGGATTGTGCTTCTTAGCTCAAGTAGACACATTGTGACTGTGTGGGTAAAGCCTCTCTGGAGGCGAGATGAGAAGGCAGAGGGGGACAGGAACTGGATGAATGGACACAGGAAATACGCAGGGGAGAAAGAAGGAGAGTGCTGTCACATTGTAGGGAGAGCAACTGGGATCACCTTAACCATGTCTGTATAAGTTTTTGTATGAGAAACTTACTAGAATTGTAAACTTTCACTTAAAGCACAATAAAAAGAATACTTAATATTAAAAATAAGAATTGTTATCCATACACATTTGCTAAATATTTACTTCTGAAAAGCTTCCATATACCATAACTTCCCCATTACCCTCACTCTGTTTATGATTTTTAAAATAAGCTTAAAAATTTCAATTTAGAACAATTTTATATCTTGCTATTATGATTTCACTTAAAGTAAATTTATTGCCAATCATAGATTTTATAACAAAATATTAATTCTTTTTCCCTTGCAAATAATTCATTTGATTGGACTATATATATATATATATATATATACATTTTTTCTCAATGAGTCCATGTTTAAATTTCTTGTTTATAATTTCTTTTCTTATCCACTCCAAGCCTGGAAATACAATTTACAGAATGTAGTAGCAAGTTTTGATATAAGACCGTGGATTCACTTTGGAAACCCTGGTAACATAGCGGTTAAGAGCTACAGCTGCATACCAAAAGGTTAGCAGTTCAAATCCACCAGGTACTCCTTGGAAACCCTATGGCACAGTTCTACTCTGTCGTATAGGGTTGGTCGGAGTCAGAACCCACTCGATGGCAACGGGTTTTAGGGAACTTACTTTATGCTACATAAAAAAAGAAAATATAGCCATCAATTTACATATTATTTAGGTCAACAATTAGGTTATCAAACACTTATCATTTATTAGTCACCGTGCAGGTCATGGTGCCATGAATAGTGATGTTTATGGTCTCCAGATACCAAAAGAAAAATGGGTAGTGATGGTGAACATTTAGAAATTTATTTCATCTAATAAAAAGGAAATACTTTTTTTCTGATTTTTGATGCTCTACCCACTTTTTTTTTTTTTTTACCCACTATCATCTGATGCCTACAGCCACGTTTTCTTAGCATTAGAAATATTTGTTTGTTTTTCTGTGAAAGTAATTTACAAGTGAGAACAACTTTCGTGAGGGAAGGGGTCATGTGCACCCTCTGAGGGAGGCTGAGGAATATACTCAGCATTGCATAATCCAGTATATTGGCTGATGCCTTATTGTTTTCCTTGGCAATTTTATTGCATACTCCCAGAAATAAAACAAATTAAGAGAACAGTTTATTGTGATACACTCAGTGATTATTTTTGAAAGCTGGAAGGATATATTTATTTTTACCTTTCAAATATTTTTGATATGAAAATAAAATGGCAGAAATCTTAATGAAAAGTATAATTTCTGAGATTATTCTATAAAATATGAGAAGAACAAAAGAATTTATTTTGTATTCCCCTATGTAATTTCCATCTATCCTATATCAGTATTTTTGAAGATTGAGTTACTTCAGAGTCTATGTCTTATTTTGTTAGAAAAAAATTTTAAAAACTACCAAATTATTTTAACATTGGTCTTTACCACTTATACACAAATCTAATTCCCCTTCAACACTGAAATTTTACCCTCTGTGTACTTAGCTACATTCCCAAATTTCTCACTGGAATGACAAGATTTTGTTAATTTTAGATGAGTGGAATCACAAACATGAATTTTTGTCTAGAATGTGGGCAATTAGTTATAATATTCTAGTTTATGCTGTAGTATAACACCAGTGATTAAAAAAAAATCTCTATCATAAAACCACAATAGTGGATTTCTGGATCACGCTGCATGTTATCTTGGGATTTGTCCTCCCTCAGGGACACAGGCTGATGGTGCTTCCCTCATTGTGAAGCAACAGCAATTTCTGGAAGATGGAAAGAACATGGAATTTCACTCGCTGGCTCTAAATTCTTGCCATGGGTTACGCATGTCACTTGCACTAATGTTTCACAGTCCACACCTAACTTCAGAGAAAAGGGAAGTGCAATCTAAACTTGAGCCAGGAAGGATGAAGATCAGATGATTAACCAACATTCCTAATCAAGTAGTTCACCCTTCTGGGTCCCAACTCCTCTCCAAAGGAGACAACCAAATGTCCCGTTCAGTCATGGAATAAGCTCAAAGCCCAGGATCTCTTGGTGATAAGCAGTCACCAATAAGGTCCATCTTTTATCTGATGACCTGTGAATTATCTAAATTTCCCAGTTATCCAAATATCCAGCATGTCTTGGTTGGACAGGGACAGGATAACAGAAATAAACACTGGTATTAGGAAAGAAAGAATGAGATATCCACAGGAATCGTGGGTCCCCAGAAGTTCTGAAATTCCATTAGGCAGACATTTAAAGGCCCACTATATTTCTGATGAGGAATAGTCACTGATAAGGCCACTTTTCTGCCTCCTTGGAGTAGTTTTCACATTCATTTTTTTGATAGCATAGCCCCTGGATCTTCTCTCTGAGATATGCTTTTTAAAAGATTCATATTGCCTTATCTGCCATAATGCAAAACCCCGAAAAACCCACTGCTGTTGAGTTGATTCTGCCTCATAGCGACCCTATAGGACAGAGTACAACTGCCCCATAGAGTTTCCAAGGAGCGCCTGGTGGACTCGAACTGCCAACCTTTTGGTTAACAGCCATAGCACTTAACCACTACGCCACCAGGGTTTCCTATCTGCCATGATAATTGTGGAATATACTCTTATGGTTGCTAAAGAGTTTTTTCAACTAACTTTCTGCCCATGGTGTTTGGAGTCTGTGATAAAGAGACTATCATTTGACAAGTATTTACTGCCTTCTGCTGATCACATGAGGAGCACACTTCTTCACTCCATCACGCGTTAACCTAGTGATTTGATAAACTTTGCTCAATAGCATGTGGCTGAAAGTGTCTGTATACCACTTCCAAGCCTAGAGTTTCAGCGATATTATATTTTCATATTTCTCTATTGTTTCTTCCATCATCATGAGAAGAAAATGTCTCCAGTAGGTTGTCTCTTTCAAAAACTTTTTTCTAAGCCTAATTTCCTCATCTAAAAATCAGTTATCAGGAGAGAGATCACTAGCTATTTCAAAAGAGAGAACAGAATTCAGATAAGTACTTCAATAGGAGGTGAAGGAATCAAGGAACCAAACAAGGGAAGCTGAATCAACTTAGAGACTCCCATCAGTATGTTGCTTCCAACACCCAGAAAACTGTCAAACAGCAGGACAAGGTGGCTTCCAGGACCCCATGGGTGGGGCCCTCATGCAGAACCCAGAACCAAGGTGAGGACCAGCAGACAGTATTTGAAACCATGAAGAGAGTGGCTATTTATTCAAAGTGAAATCATGGCGAGCCACGGTTACTTCCAGGAACTATAGTTGAAGTGGGGAAAGAGAGAAGGAGAAATTTGCTGACTTCTGTCCTATAGCCTTTCTAATCTTCTGACAGTCTTACATTGTGATTTCCTACAAGAAATATGCTGGCAAAGGATCTTGGGAAATGTAGTTCTCCTTGGTATAGAGTCAAATAAAGTCAGTGAAAGTATCTGAAAACCAAGGTGCATTACAAAACATGCTGGCTAATATGAAAAAATAAAAACCAATCATGTTGAGTCAATTACAACTCATAGCAACCCTATAGGGTGAAGCAGAACTGCCTTGTAGGGTTTTCAAGGAGCAGCTGGTGGATTTGAACTGCCAACCTTTTGATAAGTGTCAGCTTTTAACCACTGCACCACCAGGACTCCAAGCTAATAATCCAAAAAAAAATAGAGCCTGTCTTATATGGTGTGTGTGAACATCTTCATATCTAGAGTTTTTTTTCTTAAAATCTGCTTTGTTTAATATTTTATAGCTAAACCATATTTCCTTTTAATTAATATTTGTCTTACGTATCTTTTCGACCTTTTAAATTTCATATATTCTTTGTCTTTATATTTAAATATGCCTCCTTAAAATTTCACTCAAGTAAAATTTTGCTGAAGATAATTCAAAAATGGCTGCAGCAGTACATCAACAGGAAACTGCCAGAAATTCAAGCCGATTCAGAAAAGGATGTGGAAACTAATGGGCCACAACTACCACAGCCTCCACCAGACTGAGTCCAGCATAACTAGATGGTGCCCAGCTACCACCAACGACTGCTCTGACAAGGATCACAATAGAGAGTCCAGGACAGAACTGGAGAAAAATGCAGAACAAAACTATAACTTACAAAAAAAGACCATACTTACTGGTCTGACAGAGACTGGAGAAACCTCAAGAGTATGGCCCCTAAGTGTCCTTTTAAATCAGTACTGAAGTCACTCCGAAGGTTCACCCTTCAGCCAAAATTTAGACAGACCCGTAAAACAAATCAAGACTAAATGGGCACACCAACCCAGGGGCAAGGATGAGAAGGCTGGAGGGAACAGGAAAGCTGATAATGGGGAACCCAAGTTTGACAAGGGTAGAATGTTGACATGGTGTAGGGTTGGCAACCAATGTCACAAAACAGTATGTGTATTTATTGCCTAATGAGATATTAATTTGCTCTGTAAACCTTCATCTAAAGCATAATTAAAAAAAAAAAAGAGAAAAATCAAAATATCTACCTGATAACATTTGGGAATTACTGTTATTTCCATCATTGCTATCACATAATAACAATTATAACATGTGCATTGTTAATTATAATTACAACATTTATTGTGCACTGTCAGGAACAGTACCAAGTACTTTTCATACATTGCTCATTCCATGCCCGTATTAACCCCATGAAGTAGGTGCTATTATCACATCCAGAGTCCTGTGGATAGTAATGGGTAGGAATGTAAACCTAGGTTGAAATTCTTAACCACTGTTACATTAACTTCAGTTCTACTTCTGGCCACGGTGGTTCTGTTTTTATATATTAATTGATTAAATGTATTGAGGAAGACTGAGACTATAAACCTAGAGAGATAAATTTGAATATGTAAGTATATAGCCAGTGGAAGGATTTCAAAGGGAATGGAATCAGGGTATTATAATGAAGAAAGATCTGGATCATTGGGATGGCAGACCAAAGAGTAAGAAACACTAACTCTTCAGATGAACTATGTGAGCACTACCCAACTGGCACAATGGTAAGTTCCATCACTTGTCTTGTCAAAGAAGATATGACATACTGAAGCCATATACAGCTGTATTTCTGTATGACTTGATTCTGATCCATTGGGCAGACAACCATGTATAATGACTCTGATCTACAAGAAACATGTGCTCTGTGTGCTAGGCTTTGGGTACACAGATATATGTTCCCTTTCTTTTCTTTTCTTTTTTAAAAATAAGTTGTGGTTAAATAAATATTAAAATAAAAAAATCCTGATTTGAAAGAAAAAAAATAAAGAAAATGACACAGAAGGAGGGATATAATTGCTGATGTCCGGTGGATCTTGGCTAAAAGCTGAGAATACCAGAAAGATGTTTATTGTTGTTGTTATTAGGTGCAGTGGAGTCGCTTCCGACTCATAGCGATCCTATGTACCACAGAAAGAAGCACTGTCCAGTCCCGTGCCATACTTACAATCGTTGTTATGCTTGAGCCCATAGTTGCAGACACTGTGTCAATCCATCTCATTGAGGGTCTTCCTCTTTTAAGCTGACCCTGTACTTTACCAGGCATGATGTCCTTCTCCAGGGACTGATCTCTTCTGACAACACGGCCAAAGTATGTTAGATGCAGTATCACCATCCTGGCTTCTAAGGAGCATTCTGGCTGTACTACTTCCAAGACAGATTTGTTTGTTCTTTTGGTATATTAAATATTCTTTGCCAACACCACAATTCAAAAGCATCTATTCTTCTTCAGTCTTCCTTATTCATTGTCCATCTTTCACATGCATATGAGGCAATTGAAAATACCACTAATGCTTGGAACCTGAAATATACCAAGTATGAATCTAGGAAAATTGGAAATCTTCAAAAACGAAATGGAACACATAAGCATCGATATCCTAGGCATTAGTGAGCTGAAATGGACTGATATTGGCCATTTTGAATCGGACAACACATAGCCTACTACGCCAGAAATGACAACTTGAAGAGGAATGGTGTTACATTTATCGTCAAAAAGAACAATTCGAGGTCTATCCTGAAGTACAGTGCTGTCAGTGATAGGATAATATCCATAGGCCTATAAGGAAGACCAGTTAATATGACTATCATTCAAATTTACGCAGCAACCACTAAGAACAAAGTTGAAGAAATTGAAGATTTTTTTCAGCTTCTGTAGTCTGAAATTGATTGAACGTGCAATCAGGATGCGTTGGTAATTACTGGTGATTAGAATGTGAAAGTTGGAAACAAAGAAGAACAATTGGTAGTCGGAAAATATGGCCTTGGTGATAGAAACAATGCCGGAGATTGAATGATAGAGTTTTGCGAGACCAATGACTTCTTCATTGCAAATACCTTTTTTTCACCAACATCAACGGCAACTATGCACATGGCCCTCGCCAGATGGAATACACAGAAGTCAAAACGACTACATCTATGGAAAGAGACAAAGGAAAAGCTCAATATCATCAGTCAGAACAAGGCCAGGGGCTGACTGTGGAACAGAAAGATTTTTATCTGTGTTAATTATTGACTATTCAAAGGCATTTGACTGAGTGGATCATAACAAATTTTGGATAACATTGCAAAGAGTGGGAATTCCAGGACACTTAATTTTGCTCATGCGGATTCTCTACATAGACCAAGAGGCAGTAACTGGAACACAACAATGGGACACTGCTTAGTTTGAAATCAGAAAAGATGTGCATCAGGATTGTATCCTTTCACCATACTTATTCAATTTGTATGCTGAGCAAATGATCTGAGATGGACTATATGAAGAAGGCAGCATCAGGATTAGAGAAAAACTCATTAACAACCTGCAATATGCAGAACACACAGCCTTGCCTGTTGAAAGTAAAGAGGACTTGAAGCACTTGCTGATGAAGATCAAAGACGTCAGCCTTCAGTATGAATTACACCTCAAAATAAAGAAAACAAAAATCCTCAAAACTGGACCAGTAACCAACATCGTGATAAATGGAGAAAATACTGACGTAGTCAAGGATTTAATTTTACTTTGATCTACAATTAACTCCAGTGGAAGCAGCGGCCAAAAAATCAAAGGATGTATTGCATTTGGCAAATTGGCTGCAAAAGCCCTCTTTAAAGTGTTAAAAAGCAAAAATGTCGCTTTGAGGACTAAGGTGCACCTGACCCAAGCCATTGTATTTTCAGTTGCCTTTTGCCACTTCTGCATGTGAAAGATGGACAACGAGTACGGAAGACCAAAGAAGAATCGATGCCTTAGAATCACAGTGTTGGTGGAAAATATTGAATATAAAATGGACTGTCAAAAGAATGGTCAAATTTGTCTTGGAAGAAGTACAGCAAGAATGCTCCTTAGAAGCGAGGATGGCGAGATTTCGTCCCATGTAATTTGGACATATTATAAGGAGGAACCAGTCCCTGGAGAAGGACATCATGCTTGGTGAAGTAGAGGGTCAGCAAAAATGAGGGATTAACACAGTGGCCGCAATAATGGGCTCAAACATAGAAATGATAGTTAGGTTGGGGCATATTGGGGCAGTGTTTCATTATGATGCACATAGGGTCGCTCTGAGTAGGAACCCACATGAAGGAACCTAACAACAACAATTAAAATACGAAAAGGTTTTCTCCAGTCTAGATTCTTTGCTTGGAATATTTAGTCTATTTACATTTGCTGAAAAACTTATGTTTTTCAGCTTATTAGTTTTTTTATTTTAAATTAAAAAAAACTTTATATTATTCAATGTAGTGATTTTTAGTTACTTATCTTCTCTGTGTCCCCCCTTCATCTCATTCCTGTCTTCTTTGGATTGATTATTTTTTTGCATTTCACGATTTCTTTGTGTCATTTAAGACAATATGCACTTTACTTCTTTATGTTTAGTGATAATCTAGGACAATGTACCATACACTTAATTAATCAAAAACTAATTTTATTACAACTTCATCTACTCAAACAATAAAAGGTATTATATATTTTAACTCATATCTTCACAGCTATTGCTGTCTAACAAAACACCACAAAACTTGGCAGTTTAAAACAATAAGTTATTATCTCCCCAGGATTCTGGGTTGAGTGGGTTGGTTCTCTGCTAGAATGTCCATTTTGAAGTTGCAATCAGATACTGGCTGGAGTCATCTGAAAACCTATTGGGCTGGATGTCCAAGAATACTTCTTCACTCCCATGTCTAGTGTCGCAATGCTGCTCCATGGGACCTCTCTCTCCAGCAGACAATTATGGGCTTTTTATGTGACCTACAAGTTCTTGACCGAGTTCTCAGCCACTCTACTTGGTGCCATTCACTGAGAAAGAATTTTCTGCACATTTCCTGGACCTACTTGAGGAGCTGGGAGGTTAATTTCTAGCTAACTCAGACAGAATTGTGTTGTCCCTTACATTCCCTGGTTTATTCAGAGTTCTTCTGAATCCTCACCTTTAGGGGCCTTGTAGTTTATCTCCTGTTGTCCATGAAACACAGAGCCATGAAAGTTGATACAGCATTGTTTTTTTATTTCCTTTGACTAATATTCTGGTAAAGAAGCTACTTCCTTCTGCCTTATTTTTCTAATTACTGTTTTTATTTGTGTATGTGTGTGTCTGTGGTATATCTATGCAGTTCTTTAATGCATGAAAGAAAAACTTAGATCCACATGCCTATAATCTGTTTCCAAGTCTGTCTATCTATCTATTCAACTAGCTCTGTGTGTTGGTTATGATACCTCATCTGCCATGTTTCCAGGCACTGAAGTCTCTGTCATGTTATTTTCACATTACTAACTTAAATTAATCTTGATAATACATATATTTTTAATTTTAGGAATGCTGTTTTTATAGACAGAATAGTTGTATATCAGAGAAGCTAACTTACCCAAGGTACATGTTCTTAGTTGACTGATCCCAGACGGCAACCCCTGGCCCTCTCACAGAAAAATCTAAGTGGTTTTCCTCAACCACATTGTTTTTGATTTTTCACTTCTAGAACATCTTAAAACTTTAATCAAAGCCGAAGTGGTAAGACTTCTCTGTAATATAAAATAATTCTAAACAGATAAAAATATTATTTTCAGAACAATGGTTCCAGATTATATGAAGTAGGGAAAGAGAATTATAACCCCTTTTATTCAAATGTAGTTCATATCTTTATTATGGGTTTTAGGTAACACATATATTCACCTGAGCACTATTCCAGTGTGTGTGTATGTGTGTGTGTGTGTGTGTGTGTGTATCCACAAAGCACAGCAGTTTAAAACAATTATTTATTTTGCAAATGAATTTGCAATTTCAGCAGGTTTCATCAGGGACAGCTCATCTCTACTCCACGCTTCATCAGTGGAAGTGGCTCAACTGGGAGCTGAAAGATACACTTGCATGATGTGCCACCAAGGACTGAAAAAAATGGCTTTGAATTTGGCCGGGCTCTCAGCTGGGGATGTGCACTAGAAGTCTTCGTTTCTCTCTTTGTCACAGCATGGGGATTATATAATTGCACCAACACAATTACTCTTAAGACATTTCTTAAAATAGGGAATGGGGTAGCATACAGTCACTTGCAATTCTAAAATTCTGGTAGAAATTGTTGCCAGCTCCTTAACTAAGATTCAGTGTGATTCTCTGGGAATTATTCTACATGATTTTTGCCTCTGCTTTCTGAGTCACCCTTGCTCTACCATGAGAAAACTGAGTAGTCACCTCAATCAGCTTACTCCTTAGACCAAACTAGTGATATTTCTGTCAGAAAAACATGCTTGCAAACATTGTGAGTTTTCCATGAATCTTACTGGAATATACTCCATTAGACAAAACCCACAACTACCAACCTTGGGCTTCCTGTGACTCTGCTGCACTACAGTGCCCTGAAACATTTTAGTAGTCCTATATATTTTTAACTAAAGAGAATCTACAAGACTCTCAAGATTTATAGAAGGTCTTTTGTCTCTTTGGGTGTTTATTTAAGGTACAGTGTCTTAAATCGTCCTGAAGCCTTAATAAATGATTTTAGAGTCACAACTTGTGTTGGATCTTTGGCCTGAGGCCCTTTCTTAATTTGAGACTTCTTCGCTGAAAGAAAGTTTTATTTTTGAATCCACTGTGTACTGACTCCTTTGTACACAATATATTTTTTTCTTCAGCTCATCTCTCTACTCTTACGTTTTAACATAGGTCATGAAAAGCCAATTAGCATTTTTATATTCTGTCTGGAAGTTTCTTTAACAAATCTTCCCACAGCAACATTTTGCAAATATTTCTTGATGTCTTCTTACGTATTTTATGTTTGATGGTCACATTGGGTCCTTATTTCATTTGAATTTATTTTATCTTCATTATGTGATTTAGGATCTACCTTTAGTTTTCAAAAGGTATTATCCCCATCAAAATTAATGATTTCCATTATTTATCAAAAAATACAAATTATACACTTATCATATGCTATTTAGAAACTCAGTCACTCATACTTATTGCCAGAGCCCTAATTTCAGAGCAAAAACACCATTGCAAATTATAACAGGAGGACAAATATAATTTTTAATTAGTTTACCATATATAAAAACAATCATATAGGAACAATGGAGCCAGATTGGCAAAGTAAGAGCAAAATAACTTGATAACACAAAAAGAAGAATTTAAATGGGATGAACAAAATAGCAAAACAATATTTTAGAAATGTAACCTGTATCCAGTTTGGTTGCTGCCCTTTTGGCAAATTATGCTCAGCATTGATATCACATAAAATGTCTCTCCAGCCACCTCCTCAAGGCACCCTTGACTTCTTTATTTCTCACACTGTATATAAGGGGGTTCAAGACAGGTGTGAAGATGGTATAAAACACTGAGACCACCTTATCATGGTCCTCTGAATCGTTAGATTTGGACCTCACGTAGATGAACATGATGGTGCCATAGAAGAGTCCCACAACCACCAGGTGAGAGGAGCAGGTCTTAAAGGCTTTTTTCCCAGCTCCAGCTGACCGCATGCAGAGCACTGCAGCCAGGATAAGGCTGTATGAGGCCAAAATGAGAGACAAAGGGATCAAGAGCATCAGAATGCAGCAGACATACATGAAAAACTCAAAAATCGTGGTGTCAGCACAGGCAAGGCGTACCAGTGATGGTGCTTCACAGAAAAAGTGATTGATTTCCCGTGAGTGACAGTAAGGGAAGCTCAAGGTGGCACCAGCCTGCATCAGCCCATCGATCCCTCCCAGGAGCCAGGAACCTGACGTCACGAGTAAACAGAGCTTCTGACTCATGAGAATGGGATAGCACAGTGGGTGACATATGGCCACATAGCGGTCATAGGACATGGCCGTTAAGAGGAAGCATTCACTCCCTCCCAGAGTGAGAAGCAGGAAGATCTGGACTCCACAGCCAGTGGGAGAGATAGACCTAGTGTCCATCAGGTAGTTGGCTGCCATTTTGGGAACGATGGTGGAGACCAGCATCACGTCCATGAAAGAAAGCTGGCTAAGCAGGAAGTACATGGGCATGTGGAGTTGAGGGTCCACATGAATGAGAATGATCATAAGGGTGTTGCCCATCAGTGAGGTGATGAAGATCATAAGCACCATGGCAAACAGGAATAGGTGGATCTGTGTGTGGTTAAAGGCCCTAGAAGAATGAAGTTTATTCCTGTGGTGCCGTTTGCATTGACCATGGCTCTACTGGTGCCTGAAAGATGTAAAATGATGCAGAAATAAGATTTGTTTAAAAGGAAAAAAAAAAATTTTTTTTTTTTTAAAGGAAGCTTGTAAATTTTTTGTACATATCTTTATGAAAACTTGATCAAATGACTTGGGAAATCGCAGACTTGGAGGGCTAATTGCTACTTTAATCTTTCACTTACAAACAAGATTTTTGCCATAGCATAGTACTATCCATCTCTGCTGTTACTATACATTATTTTTTATTCACACAAAATTAGATAACATACATGTACAGTAGTACAACTTACACCTCTATTGTTTTTTAGTAATTTGTCAGTATGCCACACGTAATTTACTCATGGTGTTAAGAAATATTACTTATGCAATCCGAGTTCTTTACACTTTGGGTATTTCTATATTGAAGGAAATTCAGATTTATGCACTTTAGTAGGTATTGAGGTGATATGCCTATAGTTATTACTTTTGCATGTGTTTTAGATATTTGCTTAATGGATTCTCACATGATTTTCTTCAATATCAAGACAAATAAATTACAACTGATAAAACTAAGTTTGATGGGGAAAAAACAAAAGCAAAAATTCTCTATTCCACACTTACACGCAGCCTGTGCTCTAAACACACTAGGCTTTCAGCCACCACAGATACTACTGTACCCATCGCCATATCATTTATATTATCATGACTTGCTTTCCTGATCATGGTGCCTACATCTCATTAAGTTTAGAACCCCCTCAACATTTAAACTTTTATGTATTATGTTCTCAAACAATGCTGCTGATTTTAATTTAATATATAATATATCCATTCTAAGGGAGGCCTGGTGGCACAGTGGTTAAGCTTTCGGCAGCTAACCAAAAGGTTGGCAGTTCAAACTCACCACCACTCCTTGGAAACTCAATGGGGCAGGTCTACTCTGTCCTATAGGGTCAGAATTGACTTGACAGCACAGGTGTTTGGGTTTTATCCATTCAAAAAAGTTAATAATTTCATAAATGAACATAATTTGTATTGCATGCAATTTTCACATAAATTTGGACATCAATAATCTTATACTTCTAAAAGTAGAAGACAAAAACTAATCCACTGATTATGACTTATCCAAATGATATTCTCATATAAGGAACCTGAGGTCCAACATCTCCCACAGGTAAAATATACAGGTACTCATTCACTTTCAGAATAGCTCCTCTTTTCACTAGAACCTATAACTTCCGTTTCTTTTACGTCTAAGTATTTTTGGTGGTAGGAATGGATGCACATGTAAATGGATTCACCTATTATACTTAGGTAGGTGGTGTCTTTTGCTCACAAATTCAAATTGTCAGAGAGAGCTGTGAATTCAGGATTACCAACAGTATTATGTTTGGACTTCATTCATAATCTGTGGTGTAGTAAATCTTTTTTTAGTTTTTCTGTAATTTATTTGGAAAACATTGCAAATTTTGTGAATGGTCTATGGTCTTCACACCTTTAATACATATTAAAATTTTTTGATTCTTAGTATATACCAACATTGACTTTCATATCAATAAAATATGTAGATGTTGCATTTTTCAAAATTGATATACATATGCTATAATAGTGAGCATATCATTCTTTTATGCTTTGTTCCCTCAAATATATATATTTTGAGTGAAATATATATTCAGTTTAATATATTTTTAACTACTGCCAAATTTTATTACATCATATATATGCAATTTATATATATAAATATAGATGTATATATATATAATGTTTATTTAAGAATACTTAGCTTCTTTCCAATCTTTTGTTAATATAACCCATATCCTTGTGCATGTGGCAATATTTTCTCAAGTAAATATTTCACTAGAATATTTTGGGTTTAAGATAATTGCATCTCCACCTTTTACACTCCAGTCAACTGTCAATTTGTGTGATAATTCCTCCACATATTTTACTGTTAGATGCGATAATTAACAGCAATCATGTAAGTGTGAAAATAAATTTAAATTGCATGTCACTTAAGTTACATGGCAGAAACTCTTTTAATCTATTCATCGACCTCTTGGATTTCTTCTGCAAACTGTGAATATCTCTAATTCATGGTTTCTAGATTGTTTGGCTTTTTCTTAATAATTTAAAGAATTTCTCATGTATTTTGTAATTTATATATTTAATTATATATTTAATTTATATATCTTTATAACTTGTTATTTATATGCATTGTGAATATCTTCTCCAGTTGATTTTATATATTTGACATTTTTGTTATTTTGGACTGAAGTTTTGCATTTTATATTACATATATTTGGGATACTTATATGATATTAATAATTTAATATTAATGTTCTGCATTTCATTAATAGGCTACCATTTTAAACAATTTCAATGTTATTTGGATCAAACAACTTGTTATTGGTATATAAGTTGTTTGAATCTATGATCATTGTTGATTTAATATTACATTGTACTGTCTTTGCATGCATGAATATTAAACATATTAAACTCACAAAATGTATTGCTATAGTTCATCTTTTAATTTGTAGTCTCTGATTTTTTTTTTTTAAACGAAAGAGGGATAATCAGTGTTCTTAAAGACCACTAAAACATAGGTGTAAAGTAGTCTGTGTCTGTAGATTTTTTTTTTTTTAAATAATGTATTCACTTTCCTATTAGTTTCAGGTAAGCTGTGTTTTCCTATTACTTTTTAAATTCATATGACTTTCTATTTTTAAGGAAACATTTTCCTTTTCTAATCTATTTTCTTTGTTAGCGTTTCTCACTGCATTGGGTGGATGGACAGGTCTGTGTCTCTGGCTGCCGCTGAACTGGAGGTCATGACATGCAAAGTTCATTCACTTAAGCTGGCCCTGGGTCAGGGCACACTGGGTATAGACATACAAGTTACGAGTTGCTTAAATAACATGAAGACTAGGAGTCAGAACTCTAAAGACCTGTCCATATTTTGTTCACAAATATGTGTTATATTTGGGGAAGGTCACTTACTTTCCTATGAGCCACTCTCCTTGTTTCCAGACTGGGAAAATTCGCAGACTTTGGTAGACAGCTGTACTGGAGCACTGTTTTCAATTGTTTCCATCTGGCTCATTCTCTGCTTTGGCGATTTGATAACCACCTGCGAAGGCCCTGAGCTTAAGGGCAGCTTTCCAATGTTTCTCAGATGCCAAGATTCAATGAATATGATTTTGAAAGTCTTCTGTAGATTTAAATTTAAGATGAAATTATTTTAAATTAACTGTATTTGAAAATATTATCATATCAGGCATTCTATTCGCTGGACAAACAGTTCATATAATGTGAAATATATATTTCACATTTAATCAGTATAAATTACGAAGTTCAGAAAAGTTACATGACTAATCTAATAATAAACATTTAAACTGGTAGCTGTATTCATCTGAAGGTTGTCTGAACACAAAAGTACATATTTAATGGCCAGGTTTCTGGAGTTTGAATACCTATGCCACTGTTTAGTAGTTGGATAAATTTGAGCAATATGCTTAAACCTCAGTTTCATTATGTGCAAAATGAGATGACATAATAGTATCTACTATAGGATTATTTGATAACTACAAAATAAAATGTATATAAGTACATTGGAGAATGCATGCACAAGAAGATAGCTCTAAAAAGTTATTGATTATTATCATTATTATATTGTTATTGGCCATACATAGATGTTTCCTACCAAAATATTTTGAAAGTAAAATTAGTATTTTCCCATAACTCACATGGAATGTAATGTTACTTATTTCATACCAAAGAACAAAAATATCATTACATATCAGTCTTCATTTTTCAGCATAAGTGACATGTTTTCTGTGTTCCTTGAGATTTTTCTGTCTGCCCTCTGTCTGTCTACCTTCTATGAATTTATTTTGAACATAGAGGAAACACTCATGACCATGGTAAATTTAATTATTCCAAGGCTATTAGGTTACTTGATTATTAATTTTACAATGTGTTCTCATGCCTTTAATATTCAATGTGTTATAAGAATTGTAATAGATACCATGAAACTTGCCACAAATTCAATAATGTCTCAAAATTCAATCAAATTTTTTTAAAATAGCAGGTAAAAAGAGAAAATATTATCCGTATTTCACATCAAAAAGGCAGTTGTTCCCAAGTGAATTCAATTCTGTGTAATTCCACACTACCAAAGTACAAGAGGGTATGTAGATCAGATAAACTTCTAGTTGTCTATAATATTTCTGTACAATTTAAAAGAGGATAAAAACGTATTCCCATTTATTTTCTAGTTGTATAAAGTGGGTAATTGCAGAGAGCTCAGAGTACTTTTAGATCCATTGTCACATTTTTCTGTCTACCTCAATGTGGTGTTCCCAGAATTAGCAAAGCTTCCCCTTTCTCAAAGGTACACTCTGTGTTACATACCCACCTGTCCAATATTCTGGCCTGGCACTAGTATGTTCATTTCTTCAATTCAATCCAAAACAATTCCAAGCCAAAATGACTCTTACTTCACATCTGCATGATATAGATGGAGTAACTCAGACATAACAAGGATTTTTATAACTGTAGCAAACAATGTCCCAAGTCCTATGTTAACCCTGGATGTGCATTTCCTCATGGAATGTCACAACAATTAAATGAGGTAAACTGTTACTGTTTCAGATTTGCAGATGAAGGACTGGAGGGTTAGATTAATTTATTTTTCCCTGGTCTCAAAAGTAGGAAGCATGGGTCCAAAATCCTGGTCATGAAAGTAAACTCCCCACAGTTATTTTGGGCTTGCCAGCTAGTTTTTTGTTCCAATTATTATCTTAATAATGACAAAACTTTTTGAATAAAACAGACAACATAAATAAAGGAAAAAAAACTTTTTGAATAAAACAAACAGCATAAATGAAGAATGGACCCTCAAACACATCGTTGTTGTTAGATGCCATTAAGTCACCTAACACACGGCTACCCCGGGCAAAATGCTGCCCAGTCCTGCGCCATTCCCATAATCGGTTGTTGATCGGACTATTGCCATCCATCGGGTTCACTTTGGCTGACTTTTCAGAAGTAGATCGCTAGCCTTTTCTTCCTAGTGCATCTCAGTCTGGGAAATCTGCTGGAGCTCACTGGAGCAACTGTGAGTTCTGTGAAGTTAGGCACCTCTCTTATAAACTGTGTGTCTCAGGTTAGTGTATTTAAAATGGGTAACTGTCTTACTTTGTAAAAATGAAAAAAGTGCATGTAGAATGTTTAATTAAATTATTTATATTTAGTATGTTATCAAACATGAATTTTATCTCTACACAAACTTTTTCCCAAAGAGAAATTCATGAATAGAGAATTTAATAGAATCAGATATATGCATCCATTTACCTTAGAGTCAGAGTATTAACTAAGGCTCAACTTTCCTAAAAGCTTAGTACAGATCGTCCCCGACTTAAGACATATTTGAGTTACAACGAACTGCCCTATGACTATCCTTTTTTTTATCTTTGTACATCTTATTATTAGTAATATGTACTACATATAACGTTGTAGCACGTAATTTGTTGATGTTATCATTCTCTTGCCAATCCCAAAGACAAATAAAGATTGGATTTATAAAGATATTGTTAATAGGAGACAAAAATAATGAATATTTTTTAAAAAATTAGATATTCTACTTATATCAGAGCTGACTTATGACAGAGTCTTCAGAATGGAACCCTGTCTTACACTGGGAAATACCTGTAATATTATTTTCATAATTACAATTTGATAAAGATACTTTAGTGCAATATAATCATGAAAGGATGTTTTTTCTCACTGGAAATTAATACATAGTTTAAACGAAATTTTTATAATTTCTATGCATTCCAACATTATACACTCAATGTCTCTTTATGATATTCATTACCAGTAGGGATGCAATGAAGATTAATCTCAGGGTAAAAGTGAAAA
Organism: Loxodonta africana; assembly: GCF_030014295.1. Lineage (NCBI taxonomy): Eukaryota > Metazoa > Chordata > Mammalia > Proboscidea > Elephantidae > Loxodonta > Loxodonta africana. The sequence continues at coordinate 242,233 of NW_026975023.1, forward strand.
ATCCTTTATTAGTCAATCTGGCAATATGGAGTGAGAGCCAGAGAGCTAGTCTTGTCCCTTGAAGCATTGCCATACCTTGTGGATATCGTTCTAAAATATGACTAAAAAAGAAGGGCTGGGAGGAGACCCTGTAAACACAAAGGGCTTATTTTGCAAGGTTTTCCACAATGTGCATCCTGAACTATTGTAGAACTAATAAATTTCCCATGGAACACAATAAATATAGCAGCTGGAACAAGCTTAGATATCATGCTAATTGTATAAACAATATTTTTCAAATTGTAAAAAATGTATATGGAAGAATATAAAAGGAATAGTTATGATGTTATCAAGTGCAATCCAGGTGCTTTAATTTCTGTGCTTTCCAAATAGTATGATTGTGATATAGTTTTTAAAATTACAGAAATTAAGTGGGCCACAGTGAAAGCATTAGCGCATACCATCCCCGGTTGTAAGCACTCAGTCTAGGAGTCGTAGCACTAACCTGCATCAGAGGAGCCACCGTGCAGGAGGTGTGGAATACTCTAAGCCTCTGGTTCCCAGATCACCGTTCGGATCCCCACCAATGCCTCTGTTGCCGGTATAAAATACAAGGCACCTGGCTAAAGCCTTAGGGATTCCTGAGCTTCAGGCTGCAGAAATGCTTGTGGGAAAGCATTCGGAAGAATACAGATGACCACATGCTCTCCTCATTTATCACCTCCATACAGGATTATTTTAAAATTTCAGGATATTTGATCTCTGAAGATAATGACCTGTTTTATCAACATGCTAAAGTCAGGATGTGATTATTTTGAATATGATGCTTGCCTTATAATATTATTAGTATTAAACGAGATACGATGCATAAAGCACTTAACTCATACCTAGAAAATATACTTAGTCCACAATTCTGTTAACCTAAACTTTCACAATAACTAATGTGTCAAGAAAGAGCTGGTAATGATGTGGGGAATAGAGTGGACTTCTAGACATGTCTTACCCAACAAAAGGCCATGACCGAATTGAACTTTTCCAGTCTTGAAACTTTCTAGTTATATATTTTGGGCCTGTTATATAACCTCTCTGAGGGTCAGTTTAATCATCTGTAAAAGGGGCATAATAATGCCTCTTCCATAGGATTATTTTTAGGGGCTACTGTATAGAATAAGGAGCCCTGGTAGTGCAGTTGTTAAGAGCTCAGCAGCTGACCAAAACGCCAACAGTTCAAATTCACCAGAAGCTCCTTGGAAACTCCATGGGGCAGTTCTACTCTGTCCTATTGGATCTCTATGAGTTGGAATAGACTTGATGACAATGGGTTTGGTTTTGGTTTCAGGTATGGAATAAATATAAAGTACCAGATCTATCAAATAAATATAATTTCATTATCTCCTTTCTTCTCTGCTTTAGCTGAATATGTTGACTTATGAACTGACATACAGTAATGAGAGTTTTTTTTTTAATGTCTTTATCTTGCAACAGAAAACAGTAAAAATCAGTTGCCATTGAGTTACATCTGACTCATGGCAACCCTGTGTGTGTCAGAGTGGAACTGTGCTCTGTAGAGTTTTTAATGGTTGATTTTTCAGAAGTAGATCACCAGGTCTTTCTTCCAAGGTGCCTTTGGGTGGACTTGAACCTCCGTCTTTTCAGTTAGCATCTGAACATGTTAACTGTACCACCCAGGGGCTCTGCTCCAGGAGATTATACAGTATAAGTGTTTGCACCACTCAGGAGCTCCAATATGGGAGGTTATACGATGCTGTGCTACATAATCAAAATATAATAAGCATTAACTGATTGATTTGTTACAGCTCTGCTTATGAACTGGTTAAGGGTTAAGAAAATGGGCTGAATTATTGCCGTGCAATGAATCACTTTTATATGGCTTTTCTAGCCCTGGTCTTGTAATTTCACAAAATGATTGTCTGGGCCAAAATTTTGCAAGGTATTAGTAGATTTACTACAAAACTAGTGGATTGAAAATTCACTTAATGGGATTGTGCCCTTTGTGGTCCAACTAGGAGATTGGTTGTTGTTCCTATTCTGTTAGGCTTATATAAGGGCCAAATCCACAGAGGTTCTGGGGCCCCTCACTACCATCAAAAAGAGCATAGAGTGGAGGGCATCCCTTGGACCCAGGGTCCCTGCATTGAGAACTCCCTATATTAAGAAGAGAGAGTTGTAACAGTGAAGACAGGGATGGTGGGCTTGCTGGTCCATAGAGAGAGAACTGAGTGTCTTTGCGCAGGCTTGTGCCTCCTACTAAAGTACTGCAACAGTTGTACCTGCGGGACAGAGACCTGAGTGTGGCTGGTGTAATTTGCTTCCTTCCCCCTTTGGGCATCGTGGTGGGAACAATACATTCCCTCATGCAGGGTAGGCCTTGGTATCACGGCAGCAAGACAGAGAACCACTCTGGCCTGGGTAGCATGGTAGGAGGCAGCAGCATAGGTCAAAAAGGGCCCAGTGGCAGAGGCTCAGGAGATCCTGTGCAGGGGTCTTTCCATTAGTGAAGCAAGGCCCAGTGAGGCCCAGGGGCAGAGCAGAAGCCTCGGAAGCCATGCAGGTGTCCCAGGTAACATGGTGGCAGCCAGAGGCAGTGGTGACATGAAGACAACATTTGACCAGAAACACAATGTGCCAGTACAGTGATATTAGAAAGAATATGAGTAGTTTGGAGAAGAATAAGCAGATCTGCTTTGAGAATTTGTTTTACTGTTTACTGTTTGCTTTCTAGAAATAATAATAGTGGCTTTCACTTTGCCAATATTGTGTAAATGTCTTGATCACAGATGGCTGTAGCACTCATGGAATGGTTGATGCCAGTGGTTGTACATGCCTCATTCCTAGTTGTCTGGTAGTTTGAGGCACATCCTGTTTGCATGTGCAATGTGGTTAGATAGACAAACCACACAATTATATAATTATACTAGGATTGTCAAACCAATCTATGAAGGGATATTTGAATTTTATTTTCAAACAGGCATATACCTATGGATATAGTCAATAATATGAGAAAAAAGAAAGTGAAAGTAGAAATATAAGTCAAATTCTGGTAACCCTGAATAAATTAATTAAAAGAGAAAATAATAATATTAAAATCAATAACAAAAATCAGGACAGTTAATATTTATTGAGTTATTAATTTCTGACAAAACAATAATAGTAGGAGACTTCAACACACCACTTTTGGTGAAGGACAGGACATCCAGAAAGAAGCTCAATAAAGATACGGAAGACCTAAATGCCACAAACAACCAACTTGACCTCATAGACATATACAGAACACTCCGCCCGACAGCAGCCAAGTATACTTTCTTTTCTAGTGCACCTGGACATTCTCTAGAAGACCACATATTACGGCATAAAGTAAGCCTTAGCAGAATCCAAAACATTCAAATATTACAAAGCATCTTCTCTGACCATAAGGGCATGAAGGTGGAAATCAATAACAGGAAAAGCAGGGAAAAGAAATCAGACACTTGGAAACTGAACAAAACAAAAGACTGGATTATAGAAGGCATTAAGGATGGAACAAAGAAATTCCAACGAGAATGAAAACACTTCCTGTAAAAACGCTGGGATACAGTGAAAGAAATGCTCAGAAGTCAATTTATATCAATAAATGCACACATCCAAAACGAAGAAGGGGCCAAAATCAAAGAATTATCCCCACAACTTGAACAAATAGAAAGAGAGCAACAAAAGAAACTCACAGGCACCAGAAAAAAAAAAACAAATACTAAAAATTAGAGCTGAACTAAAAGAAATAGAAAACAATGAAAAGAATTAACAAGACCAAAAGCTGTTTTTTTTGAAAAAACTAACAAAATTGATAAACCACTAGCCAAACTGACAAAAGAAAAACAGGAGAGGAACCAAATAACCTGAATAAGAAATGAGATGGGCGATATTACAACATACCCAACTAAAATTAAAAGAATCATATCAGATTTCTGTGAAAAATTGTACTCTGACAAATGTGAAAACCTAGAAGAAATGGGTGAATTCCTAGAAACACACTGCCTACCTAAACTAACACAAAAAGAGGTAGAACAGCTAAATAGACCCATAACAAAAGAAGAGGTGGAAAAGGCAATCAAACCCCCCCCCCACCCCCAAAAAAGCCCTGGACAGCTTCACTGCAGAGTTCTACCAAACTTTCAGAGAAGAGTTAACACCACTACTACTAAAGGTACTTCAGAGCATAGAAAGGACAGAATACTACCAAACTCATTCTATGAAGCCACCATATCCCTCATACCAAAACCACGTAAAGACACCACAAGAAAAGAAAATTATAGACCTATATCCCTCAGGAACTTAGATACAAAAATCCTCAACAAAATTCTCGCCAATAGAATTCAACAACATATCAAAAAAATAATTCACCATGACCAAGTGGGATTCATACCAGGTATGCAGGGATAGTTCAACATTAGAAAAACAATTAATGTAATCCATGACATAAATAAAACAAAAGACAAGAATCACAGGATTTTATCAATTGATGCAGAAAAGGCATTTGACAAAGTCCAACACCTATTCATGATAAAAACTTGAGCAAAACAGGAATAGAAGGAAAATTTCTCAACATAATAAAGGGCATTTATATAAAGCCAACAGCAAACGTCACCCTAAATGGAGAGAGCCTGAAAGCATTCCCACTGAGACTGGGAACCAGACAAGGATGCCCTTTATCACAGCTCTTACTCAACATTGTGTTGGAGGTCCTAGCCAGAGAAATTAGGCTAGATAAAGAAATAAAGGGCATCTAGATTGGCAAGGAAGAAGTAAAAGTATCTCCATTTGCAGGTGACATGATCTTATACACAGAAAACCCTAAGGAATCCTTCAGAAAACTACTGAAACTAATAGAAGAGTTCAGCAGAGTATCAGGATACGAGATAAGCATACAAAAATCAGTTGGATTCCTCTACATGAACAAAAAGAACATTGAAGAGGAAATCACCAAATCAATGCCATTTACAGTAGCCCCCAAGAAGATAAAATAATTAGGAATAAATCTTACCAAAGATGTAAAAGACTTATACAAAAAAACTGCAAAACACTTCTGCAAGAAACCAAAAGAGACTTACATAAGTGGAAAAACATACCTTGCTCATCGATAGGAAGACTTAACATTATAAAAATGCCTATTCTGCCAAAAGGGATCTATACATTTAATGCAATTCCGGTCCAAATCCCAACGGCATTCTTGATGAGATGGAGAAACAAATCACCAACTTCATATGGAAGGGAAAGAAGCCCCAGATAAATAAGGTATTACTGAAAAATAAAAACAAAGTGGGAGGCCTTACTTTCCCTGATTTTAGAACCTACTATACCACCACAGTAGTCAAAACAGCCTGGTACTGGGACAACAACAGATACATGGACCAATGGAACAGAATTGAGAATCCAGATATAAATCCATCCACATATGAGCAGTTGATTTTTGACAAAGGCCCCAAAACAGTTAAATGGGGGGAGAAGACAGTTTTTTTTAACAAATAGTGCTGGCATAACTGGATATCCATCTGCAAAAAAGTGAAACAAGACCCATACCTCACTCCATGCAAAAAAATGAGCTCAAAATGTATCAAACACCTAAATATAAAATCTAAAAAAAAGGTAAAGATCATGGAAGAAAAAATAGGGACACTGTTCGGAGCCCTAATACATGGCATAAATAGTATAGAAAACATTATTAAAAATACAAAACAAAAACTAGATAACTGGGAGCTCCTAAAAATCAAAAACCTATGCTCATCCAAAGACTTCACCAAAAGAGTAAAAAGACTACTTACAGAATGGGAAAAAGTTTTCAACTATGACATTTCCAATCAGCGCCTGATCTCTAAAATCTACATGATACTGCAAAAACTCAACTACAAAAAGACAAATAACCCAATTTAAAAATGGGCAAAAGATATGAATAGACACATCACTAAAGAAGACATTCAGGTAGCTAACAGCTACATGAGGAAATGTTCACGATTACCAGCCATTAAAGAAATGCAGACCGAAACTACAATGAGACTTCATCTCATTCCAACAAGGCTGGCGTTAATCCAAAAAACACAAAATAGTAAATGTTGGAGAGGCTGTGGAGAGATTGGAACACTTATACACTGCTGGTGGGAATGCAAAATGGTACAAGCACTTTGGAAATCAATTTGGGTCTTCCTTAAAAATCTAGAAATAGAACTACCATAGGACCCAGCAATCCCATTCCTTGGAATATATCCTAGAAGAATAAGAGCCTTTACACAAACAGGTATATGCACACCCATGTTTATGCAGCACTGTTTACAATAGCAAAAAGATGGAAGCAACCAAGGCGCCCTAAGAACTTGAGAAATAGTTTAAACTGAGAAGAAAACATTCTTTTGTCATTACCAGAGGGGGGAGCGAGGGAGGGCGGGAAAGGGGTTTAGATAGTAATAGGAACTATTTTAGGTGAAGGGAAAGACAGCACACAATACAGGGGAGGTCAGCACAATTGGACTAAACCAAAAGCAAAGAAGTTTCCTGAATAAACTGAATACTTCAAAGGCCAGCGTAGCAGGGGCAGGGGTCTGGGGACCATGGTTTCAGGCGACATCTAAGTCAATTGGTACAATAAAATCTATTAAGAAAACATTCTGTATCCCACTTCGAAGAGTGGCATCTGGGGTCTTAAACGCTAGCAAGCAGCCATCTAAGATGCATCGATTGGTCTCAACCCACCTGGATCAAAGGAGAATGAAGAACACCAAGGACACAAGGTGATTACGAGCCCAAGGGACAGAAAGGGCCACATGAACCAGTGACTACATCATCCTGAGACCAGAAGAACTAGATGGTGCTTGGCTACCACCGATGACTGCCCTGACGGGGAATACAACAGAGAACCCCTGAGGGAGCAGGAGAGCAGTGGGATGCAGACACCAAATTCTCATAGAAAGACCAGACTTCATGGTCTGAGATTAGAAGGACCCTGGTGGTCATGGCCCCCAGACCTTCTGTTGGCCCAGGACAGGATCCTTTCCTGAAACCAACTCTTCAGACATGGATTGGACTGGAAAATAGGTTGGAGAGGGATGCTGGTGAGGAGTGAGCTTCTTGGATCAGGTGGACACTTAAGACTATGTTGGCATCTCCTGCCTGGATGGGAAATGAGAGGGTGGAGGGGATTAGAAGCTGGTGAAATGGACACGAAAAGAGAGAGTGTAGGGAGAGAGCGGGCTGTCTCATTAGGGAGATAGCAATTGGGAGTATGTAGCAAGGTGTATATAAGTTTTTGTGTGAGAGACTGATTTGATTTGTAAACTTTCACTTAAAGCACAATAAAAACTATAAAAAATATATTTATTGAGAAATTACTGAGTGAGCTATATCGTTCCTAACAGTCTATTTGCATGATTTCATCGAAGCAGATTCATGAAGATAATGTTATTTTTAGCTCCCACTGACTTTTGATGAAACTGGATCTTAGTAAAGTTAAGTTACTGCCCAAGGTTAAAACCTTAAAAAGATTAGACTAGGAAAATGGTCTGGTGGTCTATTTCCAATAATTAGCCAATGTAAAACTTACGGATCACAACAGAACATTGTCTGACTCACTTCCTTTGGACAAACCATTAGGAGGGATCAATCTAATGCAGGACCTCATGCTTGGGGAAATACCGGGCCAGAGAGGATAAGGGAGACCTTTGTTGAGGCAGACTGGCACAATAGCCACTATAGTCATTGCAAATTTGTACTTGTTTAATGAATTATTTTAATACATTTTTTACTGCAGTAGAGATATTTTTAATTTTATTGAAGTTTGTAAACAGATACAGTTAAACAAAAAGTCATAGTAGTACAGTGAGATGAATTAACTCAAAGGGAAGAGAACTGAGTACAAATATCCTAGAAGAAGAAGTAGAATGTTTTTTGACATCTGGGAGCTGACCTGGCACTATCAATTAGGTTTTTGTATTGCCAGGAGCTGGCCTTGATGTCTGCCTGTTGAACAGACATGGTTTTACAAAATATCAATACGGAAGATAGGAAAAAGATTCTCCAAAGGTGTCCTTGTCTCAATCCCTGGAATCTGTGAATATGTTAAGTTACATGGCAAAGGAGAATTAAGATTGTACATGGAATTAAAATTGTTAATCAGCTGACCTTAAGAAAGAGTATCCTCTGATTATAATGACATAAAATTAGAAATCAATAACAGAAACAGCAAGGAAAAAAAATCAAATACGTGGAAACAGAACAACACCTTGCTTAAAAACTACTGGATTATAGAAGAAATCAAGGATGGACAAAATAAATTCATAGAATTAAATGAAGAATGAAAACATGTCTTACCAGAACCTTTGGAAAACAGCAAAAGCAATGCTTAGAGGTCAATTTACAACAATAAATGCACACATTCAAAAAGAAGAAAGTGCCAAAATCAAAACATTAACCCTACAACTTGAACAAATAGAGAGAAACAAAAGTAGCCCTCAGGCACCAGAAGAAAGGAAATAATAAAGGTTAGAGCAGAAATGAATGAGATAGAGAATAGGAAAACAATTGAAAGAGTAGACAATACTAAAAGACGGTTTTTTGAAAAGATCAACAGAATCAATAAACCATTGGTCAAATTGACAAAAGAAAAAACAGGAGAGGAAGCAAATAACCTAAATAAGAAATAGAATGGGTGATATCACAACAGACCCAATGGAAATAAAAAGGATCATAACAGAATACTATGAAAAATTGTACTCTAACAAATTTGAAAATCTAGAAGAAATGGACAAATTTCTAGGAACACACTACTTACCTAAACTAACACAAATTGAGGTAGAAAAACTAAATAAACCCACAACAAAAGAAGAGATTGAAGAGATAATTAAAAAAATAAAAACCACCACCAACAAAAAAGCCCTGGCCCAGACGGCTTCACTGGAGAATTCTACCAAACTTTCAGGGAAGAGTTAACACCATTACTACCAAAGGCATTTCAGGCATAGAAAAGGATGAAACACTCGCAAACTCATTCTATGAAGCCAGCATAACCATGATAGAAAAGTCAGGTAAAGATCCACAAAAAAAAGAAAATTACAGACCAATATCCCTCATGAATATAGACCCAAAAATCCTCAACAAAATTCTAGCCAATAGAATTCAACAACATATCAAAAAATAATTCACCATGACCACGTGGGATTCATACCAGGTATGCAGGGATGGTTCAACATTAGAAAAACAATAATGTAATCCATCACATAAATAAAACAAAAGACAAGAACCACATGATCTTATCAACTGATGCAGAAAAGGTATTTTAAAAAGTCCAAAACCCATTCTTGATAAAAACTCTCAGCGAAATAGGAATAGAAGGAAAATTCCTGGACATAATAAAGGCCATTTATACAAAGCCAACAACCAACATCATCCTAAATGAAGAGTCTTAAAGCATTCCCCTTGAGAAGGGGAACCAGACATGGATGCCCTTTGTCACCACTCATATTCAACATTGTACTGGAGGCCCTAGCCAGATCAATAAGGCAAGAAAAAGAAATAAAGTGCATCCAAATTGGTAAGGAAGAAGTAAAAGTATCCCTATTTGCAGATGATATGGTTTTATACATGGAAAACCCCCCAAAATCCACAAGAAAACTACTACAACTAAAATAGAAGATTTTGCAAAATATCAGGATATAAGATAAACATACATAAGTCAGTCAGATTCCTCTGCACCAAAAGAGAGAACTTCCAAGAGGAAATCACCAAATCAATACCATTATAATAGCCCCCAAGAAGATAAAGTATTTAGGAATAAATTTAAACAGAGGTGTAAAAAACCTACACAAAGAAAACTACAAGACACTATTACAAGAAATCAAAAGAGACCTAAATAAGTGGAAAAACATACCATGCTGATAGACAGGAAGACTCAACATTATGAAAATGTCAGTTCTTCCCAAAGTGAGCTACAGATACAATGCAATCTCAATCCAAATTCCAATGACAACTTTTAGCATGTTGGAGAAACAAATCACAAACTTCATATGGAAAAGGAAGAAGCCCCAAATAAGTAAAGAATTACTGAAGAAGAACAAAGTGGGAGGCCTCACACTACCTGATGTTAGAACCTGTTATACCACCATGATAGTCAAAACAGCCTGGTACTGGTACAACAGACACATAGACCAATATAACAAAATTGAGAACCCAGACGTAAATCCATGCACCATGAGCAGCTGATAGTTGACAAAGGCCCAAAGTCCATTAAATGGGGGAAAAGACAGTCTTTTTAACAAGTGGTGCTGGCGTAACTGGATATCTGTCTGCAAAAAAATGAAACAGGACCCATACCTCACATCATGCACAGAAACTAACTCAAAATGATCAAAGACCTAAATATAAAACCTAAAATGATAAAGATCACGGAAGAAAAAATAGGGACAATGCTAGGAGGCCTGATACACGACATAAACAGAATACAAACCATAACCAACAATGCAGAAACATCAGAAGAGAAACTAGATAACTGGGGTCTGCTAAAAATCAGTTATGCTCATCAAAAGAGTAAAAACAGAACCTATGGATTGGGAAGAAATTTTTAGCTATGACATATCTGGTAAGGGTCTAATCATTAAATCTACAAAATACAGCAACACCTCAACTACAAAAAGGCAAACAAAAAAAATTAAAAATGGGCAAAGTATATGAACAGACACTGCACCAAAAAAGATATTCAGGTGGCTAATGTACACATGAGGAAATGCTCATGATCATTAGCCACCAGAGAAATGCAAATTAAAACAACAAAGAGATGTCTTATCACCCCAATAACACTGGCGCTAATCCAAAAAAAGGACACCCTGGTGGTGTAGTGGTTAAATGCTGTTAACCAAAAGGTCGGCAGTTGGAATCCACCAGGCGCTCCTTGGAAACTCCACAAGGCAGTTCTACTCTGTCCTATAGGGTCTCTATGAGTCAGAAATGACTCAATGGCGATGGGTTTGGTCAATCCATAAACCACAAAATAAAAATGTTGGAGAGGTTGTGGAGAGATTGGACTCTCATGCACTGCTGGTGAGAATGTAAAATGATACAATCACTTTGGAAAACAATCTGGTGCTTCCTTAAAAAGCTAGAAGTAGAAATACCATAAGATCCAGCAATACCACTCATAGGAATATACCCAAGAGAAGTAAGAGCAGTCGCAGGAATAGACACATGCATACCATGTTCATGGGAGCACCATTCACAACAGCACAAAGATGTAAACAACCTAAATGCTCACCAACAGACGAATGGGAAACAAATTATGGTACAGACACACAGTGCAGCCTACTGACGGAGCCCGGTTCTACTCCGACACCCAACGGGTCACTGTGAGTTGCGTTTGATTCTACTGCAACTGGTGGTGGTTTTTGTTTTATATGAAGATATAGCTGTAGCTATGTTGTTGTTGATGTCTTGCGCTGAATGTTGTTGAGAGCAGTTGCTATTTAGTTGGCTTCTACTCAAAGTAACCTAATATATAAGAGAAAGAAATTTTCCCTGGTCCCGTGCCATCCTAATGATTGTTGGTATGTTTGAGTCCATTGTTGTTGTTATTGGGTCAATCCATCTTTTTGAGGGTTTCCTTTATTTTTGTGATCTTCTACTTCACCTAACAGGACTTCTTTTCCTAGTGATCGGTCTTTCCAGATAATGTGTCCAAAGTAAGTAAGATGAAGTCTTGCCATCCTCATTCCTAAGGAACATTTCACTGTTTTATTGTAAGACTGATTTTTTTGTTCTTTTGTTAATCCATGGTACATTCAATATTCTTCACCAACACCACACTTCCACGCATCAGTACTTCTCCTGCCTTCTTTTTTCATTGTCCAGTTTTCACATTCACAGAGGCGAACAAAAAGACCACAGTGTTGAATAGAAGTAGGGAAAAGAGATATCCTTGCCGTGTTCCTGATTTTATGGCAAAATCTTTCAGTCTTTCACCATTGAGTATAATGTTAATTGTTGGTTTTTCACAACTGTCCTTTATCATTTTAAGGAAGTGTACTGAGGTGAAGGAAATTCAGAACTATATGACAGTATTGCACAACAAGCTATTTAATGGGGCCAACACATTGAAAGTCACATGCAAGGGGGTGGTCCCTGTAGCAGAAGGTCTTCCAGAGGCTAGAGTCACAGGTAGCATCAGAAGGAGAAGAGAGCAAGAAAGCTCCCAGGGGTGAGAAGCGATATCCTCCTGCAGCCAGGCGATAAGTCTCTGGGTCAGAGAGCTCTAAAAGCAGCAGCATCTTAGGGTCTTTATAACTACAGGAATTTATCTTTTTTTTTTTTTTTTTTTTTTAGGACTAGCAGAAGTTGAGTCCAGTTTTGCAGGGTATGTAAAACAGGCAGGTCCTAAGTGGCTAAAAATCTGCTTATCTGGGCTATTTTTAAATCAGTTGGACATGTACAAGTTTGAGTTTCATGCCAGTTTCTTTTTTTTTTCCATATAATACGCGTCAGCTTACTTGAAGAAGTAAATAACTTGGGGCTAATACACAGAGGCCATTTTTGACTCTCACACAATAGGAAGTTTGCTTTTATTCCTGATTTTTGAGTGTTTTTTTGTTAAACGCTTTTTTCTGCATCAGTTGATAGATCATCCCCCTCTCCCTACGTTCTATTAATGTGTTGCATTACACTGATTGACTTTTATATATGCTGCACTTGTGGGACAAAGCACACAGGGTTATGGCATATGGTCCTTTTAATATGCTGCTGGATTGGAGTTTTACTATTTTGTTGAGGATTTCCATAGATATTTCTATGCAGTATTTTTTTCTGATGGCTTTGTCTGGCTAAATATCAGGATGCTGATAGCATCATGGATTGAGTTACAAATTATTCCTTCCTTTTAGTTTTTGGAAAAGTTTGAGAAAGATTGATGTTAATTTCTATTTGATGCCTTCTTTATAATTTCTTTGTCATTATTGATATTCTCTATTCGTTGAGACATTCTCCTGTTTTCCTTTAGGTCTTTGACCACGTTTAACACAGTAGATTTAAACGATTTGCCTAGCAATTCTATGTCATTGGTTCTTCAGGGACTGCTTTCACCGATTTTTTTTTTTTTCCTGTGAATTGGTTGTACTTCCTGTTTCTTGGCATGCCTAGTATTTTTACCAAACACTGGGCTTTGTGAATTTTATGTGTTAACTCTGAAAAGCAGATTCTCCAGCCTACCTAGCGCTTGCTGTTATTGTTGAGGGCTGCGGTCATCTGTTTAGTGACATTTCCAAACTATTTATTTGTTTGTATGTATTTATTATTTTTCATAGACTGTTTTCTTTGCCATGTGTGGTCACTGAAGTCTATCTTCAGTTATTTTAGTGGTCAACCAGTGACCTGATAGAGACCTTTTTTGGGGTCAAAAAGAGAAGAAAAAGAAAACTAAAAACCCTTTCCTGGTCATTGAAGATTGACTCTGAATTAGGTACTCTTTCAATGCTTAGCCAGGCCACCTACAACTGGGCCTTAGTCTACACCTCCGTTTGTGCAGAGCCCAAAGATCTGCCAGAGGCTCAAACCTAGGGTCCTCTCAGGTCTTGTCTGAGCATGCATTCAACCTGGGTATGTACATTGGATCTCTGATCCTTCAGTACATTCAGTATCTCTACAAACAGTTTATTCTCCCATGCATCTGCCTCATCAGCCTCTTCTTTTCCAGGCTATCAGGTTTGTCTGCTTCTTTCCCTGTTCTCCATTCCTTACCTAAGCTGGTTATGGCATTATATGTCTTTAAGGCTTTTCACAGACAGACACCACCTGGTAGCCACTCATGTCTGAGAGGAGTAAAGCCAAGGCCTATCTCAGAGCAAGTATCTCTGGAACTACCAGATTGGTCAAAATAAACAACAACAACATTTTTAGAAAAAAGATCTGTCTTGTCCACACCCTGGCACCAGCAAGCCACACCAGGAATGTGGGCTGCTGTCTTCATGGCAGCTGCCAAGTGGAGAATGGGGGATAGTAGGTGAATAAACAAAAATGCCACAATTTTTCATCAAAATTCAACAGCATCTTTTCTCATGAAGCACTTAATGTTTATTCTGTCAGGTTTTTTTTCCCACTTATTCATTGCTTCAGGGAAACCCTGGTGGCCTAGTGGTTAAGTGTTATGGCTGCTAACCAAAGGGTCGGCAGTTCGAAGCCTCCAGGCGCTCCATGGAAACTCTATGGGGCAGTTCTACTCTGTTCTATAGGGTCGCTATGAGTGGGAGTCGACTCGATGGCATTGGGTTTGGTTTTTGGTTTTTTTCATTGCTTCAGTGGAGGGAATGAATCCTATACCTTCTTAACACACTGTTTTCTGTAACATCCCCTCTCCTGATGTTTTTAAGTGGCCTTTCTCTTATTTCAGAAACACTGGTGGCATAGTGGTTAAGTGCTATGGCTGCTAACCAAGAGGTCAGCAGTTCGAATCCACCAGACGCTCCTCGGAAACTCTATAGTGCAGCTCTACTCTGTCCTATGGGGTCGCTATGAGTCGCAATCGACTTGATGGGAGTGGGTTCGGTTTTCTGGTTTTCTCTTATTTCAGTATTTGCTTGGTTGCTGTAAATATTTTAAAACTTTCTAAATTTCAAAAAAAGTTGATTCTAACACTTTTTGCTTTGTCGCTGTTTCTGTGCAGGAACAGGCCCTTCACAGAAGCTATCTGAGGCTATCAACTTGGTCATTTTCACTGACATTATCCACATCTCATTTTTTAAAAATATACACGGATATACAATTGATCCAACAACTTTCACTGAAATGTGTATCCTTTTATCACTCCCCATACAAGCACCTGACATATGTGACTCATCATTGTACACATATGTGTGCATCTGTATTATGTATTCTCTTCCACTGGTCTATAATTATATCAATACAAATTTTTAATATCACATAGAATGATGCATCTCATTTTATTATTTTTAAAATTCCCTTTGAGCTATTACTGTTTTTTGCATCATTTTATATAAATTCTATAGCCAACTTGTAAATTAAACACACACACATGCACACACTGATGGGATTCTAATGGGGATTATATTGAATTTATGTAATAATTGAAATGATTTATTTTTTCATTGTTCAGTATAATTCATGGATAATGCACTTAAATATAATGGTTTCATTACAAGTAAGTATGGGTAGCAGCTAGGGGGAGGCATGAGGAATCTTCTCAAGTGCTAATAATATGTTACTACTTTCATATAGGTTCGTTCAATTTGCGATAATCTATCTGATTAGTTGTGAATGTACTGTATATGGATTTCTTTATTCTGTATAACTTACACAAATCATCCTTCAAATTGCTATTAAAAAAAGTTTGTTAGCTATAGCTGTTGAAGTTTAGGCATCGTATTTAGTCAGGTTTAGGCTCTATTGGAACTCAAAAGCATGAAAATGGTCAAAAATACTACAAAAATTAATCACAATAATAAAAGATCAAGGATGTATAAAACTCTAAGGCCAAGATCAAGAAGCTGGGGTGGAGATTACCTGAAACTTGAAGCTAGCAACTGGACATACAACCATATACTTCACTGACTGATGTGGTCTGCAGATGTGAACTTTCATGCAGTCTGTGTGAAAAATATTTAAATATGTTAAAATTCATTAAATTTGAATGTACATTTATTAAAATATGGATTTATTATTTTCATTTTTGATAGTAAGTATAAATTAGAATTTCAAACTTTATGTAAAACACAAATGGTTTACACACTTAAGTAATTTCACCACCAATTCCATTCGTAGATATATACAAAATACAAACTCTTGTTTATGGGAAACAGGAGACAAATGCAACAATGTTTATAAGTGCATTGTATATAATAGTAGACAACTAGAAATAAAACAAGCATCTATCAGCAACAACACCAACAACAAAAAATGGATAAATGTGTAGTATAGTCTTAAAATAGAATGCCATTCAATAATAAAATAGAATGGGCTGTCATTTCATTCAACCTGGAGCGTTAGTAATGTCAACCGAAAAAACAATTTTCAAAAAGATTATCTACAACTTAAGACCCCTTTATTAAGTTCTACAGCATCTAAAAATATTTTCTAATACCCTATGAATTCTATATTATAATTATAGCAAGAGAATTAAAAAAACAAAAATTCAGAATGATGATAGAGGTATAGGAGGATATGAGGAGTCCCTGGATGGTGCGAACAGTTAACATAGTCACTGCTAAATGAAACCTTGGTGGTTCGAGTCTACCCAGAGGTATAGGAGGATATGAAGAGTCCCTGGATGGTGCGAACAGTTAACATAGTCACTGCTAACTGAAAGCTTGGTGGTTCGAGTCTACCCAGAGGCACCTCAGGAGAACGGATTGGTGATCCACATTAGAAAAATAAGCCGTTGAAAACCCTACCAAGAACAGTTCTACTCTGACACACATGGGGTCGCCAAGAGTTGGAGGAGCACTAAAGATAAATTTACTATTTTAGTTGTTGGGTTGGGTGGTGAACTTACAGGTATACATTATATTATAAACAAACTGACCGAAGTAAGGCATTCATAGACCAATAAACACATTTTGTCTTGAGCCAGAAATGAGTGTTCCTAAAGGCCATTACATATAATTATTATTAAAATTATTGACAATGGATCCAGAAAAATCTTGTCAGTGAATCTCTAAAATATTTCACAGAAATATACACTTTCTTCCAATACCATTGTTCATGCACTGATGGCACACTGGTTGTATTTTGCTCTCATGGTTTATATTCCACTTTATATTTAGCAGCAAGTAGTTTAGCAACCCACTGCATTATTTATTATCAACACTCAGACTCTAAGAAGTTTTCATATATTACTCATTGGAAAATAAATGATTAAATCCACTTTGGATAACGCTAAAAAAAAAATTTTTTTTTTTTTTATTAGAGCTAAACATGTGCCTAATTTATGACCAAGCAATTTCAATTTAGGTATATGTACAAGAGAATTGAGTTCACGTGTTCTCAAAAAACACTTGTACAGGAAGCTTTATGGTAGTTTCATTCATTATAGTCAAACATTTCTGACATCAGAATGGAAATAATTATTCTAAGCCATATGATGGAATTCAGCTTTGTAATAAAAATGATGGAGACACTCAAAAATATGGTTAAACCTTTTAAACATGTTTAGGAAAAGAAGCCAGACATCAAAGAGAACTTATTTTCTGATTTAAAAGTTTCGACTCAATGGTGATGAGAAATAAGAGCTTCTATTTAATGGCGATAGAAGCCAGAATAATGATTGTAATTGTGGGCCTAAGGCATTAACATGAAAGTAGCATAAGAGATGACGAATGATGAAATGCTCCACCTGTGGTTTCCCTCAAGCTGTAATGATGACAGTTCCACACTTCCAGTTGTTAATTTCAAGTTTTAGCCCAATTCTGAAAGCTTCTTATTTCATAGTATTTCACATCCCATGTGTCCACAAAACTCAAATGTCTGCTTTCTCCCAGTCTCCTGAATCTGCCCAGTCTTTGCCTCTCCACTAATATCACCTTGGTCCAAGGTAATATCTTGTCACAGCTGGACTACTGCAATGGCTTTCTTCTGCCCACATCAATTCTCTACCACAACTCTGCAAAGGTAGCCCGTCGTTTTAGGTTCAAAACCACAATCCTCACATCGATCTAATTTACACTGTAAGACCCGGCTCCAAAACATATACCTATTTTCTGTGTCTCACCAATTTACTCCTTGATCTTTTGTGACTATGCTGGGCATGTCCCCACCTCAGGGAATTCTCACTTGTTCTTTGCTCTTCCCAGAACATTCATCCACAGATATCCACTTGTCTCTTGTTCTCGACTCCTTTTAGTTTTTGACAAATGTTGCATTCTTGGTTCTCCCTTCTCTGTTTGACTTAACATTGCAAATACCCTTTGTTTTCCCGATTCCAATTTTCCACTTAGTTCTTCTTCATGGTGATTAATACTTTTTGGTATACTCTGAAATTTACCCAAACCCAGTGCTGTCGAGTTGATTCCGACTCATATAAGGTCGCTTTACCCGTTAATTTTATATACTGTCTTTCTCCCCACGATAAAATGTAAACTTCATGAGAGCAGAGACTTACGTCAGTTTTTTCTTGTTTAATCCCATTTCACCAGTGCCTATAACAGTGTCACATACAGAGTTAAAGCATTAAAGCCCTTGTTCAATGAATGAATAAGTAAATAAATAAGTGGATGTATGCATTTTGCTCTATATTATAGTTTGGTCATCATATGTATTTTCCTGATATTATGTATTATATGGTAAATTATATTTCATGTGCATTTTATTTCAGAATATTAAAAAGGTACTAAAAATTTGTTATGGCATGGGAGCATTGTGTTGACAGGGATTAAATCTATTGCTTTAGAAGATAAAGTTGAAAATGGCAACGATTCTCTTGCTTTTACACGGCAAATCCACCCAGTTCCAATAACAAAGCTTTAGTTATTTCTGAGAAGTGTAGAAACCAAGGCATTGTTACGTTTATTTATTTTGTAAACATTTCTTTGAGCTTACTTCTCTCTAGACAGTAGGCTAATCAAATCATGTTGTTCAGTCTCAAACTATAAAGGGTTCCTAAAGTCATATTTTCTGTACAAATGTCTATTTTCCCAGCACTCTTCTCATGGCCCCCATGACCTCCTTATTCCTCAGACTGTAGATAAATGGGTTCAGAAGAGGTGTAATGATACTGTAAAACACCGCCACCACTTTATCTTCCTCAGGGTAATGCAAGGAATGTGGCCTTGTATAGGTGGAGAGAGTAGCCCCATAGAATAGGCTTGCCACAATCAGATGAGAGGAACACGTGGAGATGGCTTTTGTCTGCCCTTTACCTGAGCTTATCTGGTACACCACAATAAGCACCTGGGCATAGGAAGCCAGAATGGCCATGAATGGTAGTAACAGAATGACAAGGCCACTAAAGAGGACAGTATACTCATACTGGGAGGTGTCCTGACACACCAAAGGCATTAGAGATGGAACTTCACAGAAAAAGTGGTTAATGATCCGAGATGTACAGAATGGAAGTTGAAATACATACAGTGTATGTATTAAAGCATTGATAGAACTACTGGCCCATGCACATATGACCATAGACAAACAGATCGTCTTGCTCATGAGCACAGGATAATGTGAAGGGTGACAGATCGCTACGTGTCTATCATAAGACATGAAACCAAGAAGAGCTTCACTTCCACCAAGAGTCAAAAACAGAAAGGTTTGAATCTCACAACCTAAAAAAGTAATGGTCTTACTATTTGACAGGAAGTTTGCTGCCATCTTGGGCACCGTGGTGGAGATGTACACCATGTCAATGAAGGAGAGCTGACTGAGGAGGAAGTACATGGGAGTGTGGAGCAGAGTGTCCAATCGGATGAGGTGGATCAGTATGATATTTCCCATCAAAGCCACTGAGAAAATGACAGTAATGGCAACAAAGAGTATCTTGTTCATTTGGCCATATTGGAAAAGGCCAAGAAGTATAAACTCTGCTCCAAAAGTTTGATTTTCTGTCTTCATGGCTTAAATCAAAACAAAGCAGACCATATCTGAAAATTCCATTAACAACATTGATTGACATTTGAGAGAAAACAAAATGATTATTAAATGCAGTAGGATTCCCTTTAATCAGCTTAGGTGACTATGTCTCTCCCTGTTTTTATATAGCAAACCCTGGTAGTGTAGTAGTTAAGTGCTATGGCTGCTAACCAAAAGGTCAGCAGTTTGAATCCTCCAGGCACTCCGTGGAAACTCTATGGGGCAGTTCTTCCCTGTCCTATAGGGTACTATGAGTCAGAATCAATTCAACAGCAATGGGTTTGGTTTTGGGTTTTTATGCACTGAATCTGTGTCTATTGAGCAATGGGCATTTTGAAAAATCAAATAAAAATAACGTTTCTTTAAAATTGATCACAGAATAAAAATATAATATGGGGATAAAACATTTAGATGATTTGCCAACGTGAGTTATTACTCCCCTTGTAAATATCTTCATGATGATAGACTAGAGACATGTTCACATGTTGTGAAAAATCTTTCACTCAATTCCTTCATATATATAGTTTAGAATTGCACTGTTGGTTAAACTTGGTATAATATTCTTTAAAAAAAACTTCTCGACTCCATTTTTCAATTTTGAATTTGTATTGGCTATACATTGTAATAAAAATTATATTAACATTTGTGGGTCAGGAATATTTTAGCTCTTCTAAATGAATTGGTGGTTATGTAGATAACATCTATAAGTGTAAATAGGAATTCATTGACAAAGCCCTCCAAAAAAAAAAAGATTGATCGATCTACCTACCTACCTACCTATCATCTACCTACCTATCTACCTACCTGTCTACCCACCTACCTACCCACCTACCTACCTATCTATCTATCATCTATCTACCTACCTGTCTGTCTATCTATCATCTATCTTTCTTTCATCTATCTATCATCTATCTATCTATCATCTGTCTATCTATCATCTATCTACCTACCTTAAAACCTATCTATCTATTATCTATCTATCTATCATCTATCTAAAAAAAAATTTTTTTTTCTATCTGTCTTTCTTTCATCTATCTATCTATCATCTATCTATCTATCATCTATCTATCATCTATCATCTATCTATCTATCTACCTACCTAAAACCTATCTATTATCTATCTATCTATCATCTATCTGTCTGTCTATCTATCTGTCTATCATGTATCTATTTATCTATCTATCATCTGTCTATCTACCTATCATCATCAGCATCTATCATCTATCTATCTATCTGTCTGTCTATCTATCTATATGCCAGACCTAAGGGATGGTTGGAGAATGAATCATTAAAATAGAAGTTAACAATTATTCATCTAAATTTAACTCAAGAAGCATGTCAAGAATGGCATTTTTAATTTTACTTAGTCCTGTTATATTAATTGGGGAAATTTACATTTAAACCGCACTTGGAAGAAGTGGCAATTAGTAAAAGTTTATCACTTGCTCCTCAATTGGGATATGAAATCAAAAGACTACTGATGGCTTTTTTAAAATTCAAAAGTTTTGGATAATTCTTATTGCAGAACAACGTTAAGAAATAGAAAATATTTTCAATTAAAAACTAGCCAACTTTAATATAAAACCCCTTGTTGTTGAGTTGATTCCGATTCACAAAGACCCTATAGGACAGAGTAAAATTGCTTCATAGGGTTTCCAAGGAGTGGCTGGTAGGCTCGAACTGCCAACCCTGTGGCTAGCAGCAAAGCACAAAATTAACTGACAATAACAATTGTTGATTATACACGTGCAAATACTAATACAATTCTGGCATATAAAATTCAATGACTCTAAAAAGACCACACTTAATGGTCTGACTGAGACTAGAGGAATCCCGGCGGTCATGGTCCCCAAACCTTCTGTTGGCACAGGACACGAACCATCCCCGAAGACAACTCATCAGACATGAAAGGGACTGGACAGTGGGTAGGAGAGAGATGCTGATGAAGAGTGAGCTAATTATATCAGGTGGACACTTGAGACTGTGTAGGCATCTCCTGTCTGGAGGGGGGATGGGAGGATAGAGAGAGTTGGAAGCTGGCAAAATTGTCAGAAAGGAGAGACTGGAAGGGCTGACTCATTAGGGGGAGAGCAAGTGGGAGTACGGAGTAAGATGTACATAAACTTATATGTGACAGACTGACTTGATTTGTAAACGTTCACTTGAAGCTCAATAAAAGTTAATAAAAAAAAAATTCAATGACTCATCATCAGTTGTATTCACTATTAACTTGACTATACTTGGTCCAAGATGCAGTCACATGAGCAAACCAAAATGTAAGTCTTTGTTCTGTAAATGCCTGACCTCAGAAGCCTAAATGTGAATGAACCAGTTAGTATATGAGCTCATAAACTATATCTGCTATTCATGAATTGGGAAGCTATTGTCTGAAACTTCCTATTCATGAATTGCAAATAAAGCTTATAAATTCATATGCAAATTTACTCTAGTAGAAATTTTATTTTTTACATTATCTATAGTCAACCAAGTTCGTATAAACTGAGGCATACTTTGTTTTTTTTAACTAACAATATCATATTAGGAATTTTCATTGTGTAAATAATTTGTAGAAGTATAATAAATGTAATATGCTTTACGGAAGCATTTTAGAATGATGAGTACATGATAAAAACAGATAAGGGAACTAAAAAAATCAGCTTGGTGAGATAATGTGCATGTATTCAAAATCAGTTATGAAAGCTAGACAGTTACACATTATATATAGAAAAATATATGCATATGCATGTATGCATATATATTTCACTTGAAATAAAACAATTTACGAAATATTTTAATTCAACTGCAAAGACTCTCACCACGAATTTGTATTGCTTGAAACAGTTTACAGCCTTTCACCACTCCAGTAATATTGTTGAATATGTCTACGCCTTGAGCATAATACAAAGTGGCAAGGCAAAAATAAGAAACATTTTTTTCTACCCCAGTCAAGACTACAAGTGATGCCTCCAGGACCATGCTGCCCAGTAGGGGTTGCACTGGACCTTCAAACCCTACCCTTTTCTCGCTTTACAAAGACACATCTCTCACCTTGCTCTTTTGTGATTGCTGTCCTAAGAAAATTTAAAATCAATATATGGCCAAATTAATCTCAGATAACATATCTAGATATTCAATTTTTGCAGTAATCATCCAAATGTAATGTGGATAATCTAGCCAGCCCAGAAATCGCCCAAATCAAAGGAAATGGGCATCCAAGAAAAATACTATTCACTCTACATAATTTATCAAATAAAACACATTCCTTTAAATAGTGTCCCTGAGACTAGTCATATATTGATCTTTTTGACACGAATTGTAGCGAAGTATTCAAGGTATTATAATATTTTAGGTTAAATTCAGAGTCATTAATGGCCCAAAAGAGCTATTTGAAATCTGAATGGTTGTTATTATGAACAAGACTGCTTTACCTCCAGCAGACCACGTTTTTAAAACTGAAAAACAAGCCACTGTGTTGAAAAGCATATTCTTTTTAATTAGGTATTTAGACATATAGATTATTTTACATACATAAAAATAGCTGAAAAAAATTTTTAATTGAGATATATTGTCTTTTATAGAGATAATGTTTCAATCTCCTAGAAGATTTTTTGAAATAAATCATTAAACAGGGAGTTGGGAAATGGATCTGCAAAATTACATAGATGATTTTCCTGTCACCCCACTTGGGCACAGCATTAGAGAGGCACAGTAAGTCTGTCTTTCAAAAATTTTTAAGTTAAATTATATTATTTGTTTGTCATATATATTAAAAAGTCACAGACAAAACTGCATGTATTAAGAAAATCAAGCTGCTTGACACTTGTACAGGGTGGCAGAAAAATAAATTCACAAAGAAATCCAAAACTGTGAAATCCCTAATTTGAAACACATTTTAGGAAGTGTTACCATTCTATGAACTTGCAGGATTGCTTTTTTTTTTTTTTTTTTTGCCTCAGCAAATAAGTCTTCAATCATTTACCATGAAAAAATTTAGTGGAAAAAAGAATCAAATGTTCAAACTCATTTTCTCGTCCTTATATAAGACTTTAAACCTCTCGGTGGACACAGGCTGGCTGCCTGATCAGGGTGGAATTCATACTTTGTTTCTCAGAGACCTTCTGGGAAAACTAGACCTCTAGTCCGTGATTAAGCACATTGTACAAATTACAAGTGATATTTTATTAGTCCTGGTGTCTGCATTCCTGGGGGGAGGGAGGGAAATGAACAAAGGGTCAAGCCTCAAAATATATTTGTTCAAGTGAAAAAAAAATCAAATAATTGATATTAGCTGATTGCTTTAAAAAAATTTTTTTAAAAGTTAACTATTTTACCTTTAAAATACGTACGTAGATTTTGACTCCGTATAGTTAGTAATCAGCTAATATACAGTTTGATTTTTTTTTTCTATACAAAATATGCATGAAATACTGAGGAGTTATCTAATACAGGTGATATTGTTAATGTGCTAAATTTTACAATAATTTTATTCCCAAAATAGGAAGGTTGGCTTGGCCATGGAAGTAAGGGACTCCGATTTCTGAAAGTCCACAGATCAAATACAAATGCTGTGATCCCTAAGGGTTAAAGTGCCCACGTGTAGAGTAGAATTTAGATTTTGGCATGGTGCTCAATAATGTTGTTCTATTTCGATGAGATGTATTTAATCTGGAAAAATTGAAGTGAGCTGAAATTTTGCCCAGTCAATTCCCTTACCTGATTCTATGGGATGACATGAAATAGCTGCTGTGCTCAAGAATGGGAAAAGAAAAGTGCAATAACTTAAGAAGAAACTCGATGTGGGTTAGATTTTGGGAAAAAAATACACAGGTTTATTCTCTCATGTACAGACAGGGATGTAAGTCACATCGTAGATCTTATCTTCATTTTTCTCCAATTATAATATATATGTTATTTTATAATTCACAAATTATTATTTATAATAATTATTCCTTAATTTGAAATATTTTGTCTCATTATTCTCTAAATCACCTTCCAGAGAAAACTCCAGGGGCCAAACAATCACTGAGTCAGTTTTAGGATGAAACACAGGTGTTTAGGAACCTTAATCTCAGATTTTTACTGAATGATTGAGTCCTATGAATAGTCAACATTTGCCTCACATTCAGTCACTTGTGGAAGGATTTCTAGAATATTGAAGTGATATTTGTAAGTTTTGAATACTGTGAAACTTGTACAGTTGCTGGCATTTTCTTTAAGAACAAGAGAGCAAAAATACAAATATAAAATTGATATGACTGTGGAAGAGGCCTGCACAGGTGAGAGGATCTGCAGTTCAAGTTTCTTGTGTTTCAATGAAAACCTACCTCTGAAGTTAGGTTTGATACCTTTAAGTGGTGCTTGTTGTTATTGTTTTATTATTATTATCACCTGATATTGCATGAGAAAAATATTTGTGTATTATACACAGACAGTTGTCAGCTATGGGTATGAGAACATGAAAACCTAGAACTCTTCCTGAGGCATAAAAAGAGAAATATCTCTCAGGGGCCCATATATTAAATCAGGGAGTAAAAGTGGAGCGTGATGGTGGAAGGTAGGATGGGGGTGACTCACTCTGTCTGAATTGCAGAAGCGGGAATATATTACTTGCTCTCTTGATTCATAGATTATCTAATAATAGCATCTACCGCTAATATTGTTTATTAAAAATTAAATTAGTTAACACATGCAAACAACTTACAATGTTGTCCAGCATGCTGCAAGCCCTTAATAAATATTAGCTTAATGATGATTATTAATGATGATGCTGTTTTTACTGCCTTTTTGGATTATTATTTTACATAAACTAAGATAGATTCAAGGATGGAAGCATCTCCTCCACTGCTTTGCTCAAATGTGGACACAAATCCTTCTAAAAGCTTTCCCCATCCCAGTGTGACATGGTTCTACTAAAGTTTCAAGAGAAAAAGAAACAAAACTAGAACAAACTATCTACAGGGAGAATTACTTAAAATAAGCCCTGTACATACAGTCACTCTCTCTGATAAGGTTCAAAGACCTAAAGTTTGGTATTGAAGAAATCTGAAGTATAAGAGAGTAATCAGTAAATAAACAAAGAGAGATAAATGAATGAATGAATAAACAAATAAGCAGAGATATCAAGTTTGGTTCTCCAGAGCTCTAGTCAAAACCTGATTTTTGTGTGTTCCCCTGACATCCTACAATTTTGTTGGATTTGTATATTAAATCTAATAGTTTATTTTTGTTTTTGTTGGTTTGTTGTATGTGAGTGTGTGTATTCTCTGTTGTTGTTGTTAGGTGATGCCAAGTTTGTTCTGACTCATAGCGACTCCTGTGTACACCAGAAGGAAACACTGCTCTGTCCTGTGCCATCCTCACAATCATTGTTATGCTTGAGCCCAGAGTATTTCTTAGGATATGCTGTATATAAGATCATGTCATTTGAATAGGAACAAATTTACTTCTTTTCAAATTTGAATGCCATTTCCTATTTTTTTTTTCCTAACTTTTCTGGCTAGTATTTATGTAATAATATGGAATAAGAGTTGTGAAGTCAAGCATCCTTGTTTTGTTCCTGATGTTAAGGAAAAACTTTCAGTTTTTCACCAATGTGAGTGATGTGAGCCGTGGGCATTTCATAACTGTCCTTAATCAGATACAAGCAGTTTCCTTACATTTCTAGTTTGTTGGGTGATTTTATTATGAAAGGGTATTGGAGTGTGTCAAATGATTTTTCTGCATCAATTAATATAATCATTTTTGTTCATTCTCTTAATTAATTGATATTTATGTTTAACCACTCCTGCATTTGTGGGATAAGTTTCACTGGGTCGTGGTGTATAGTCCTTCCAATATGCTGCCCTATTTGGTTTGCTAGTATTTTGTTGCAATTTGCTGCTGAATTTGGTTTGTTAGTATTTTATAGAAGATTTGCTTCCATATTCATAAGGTATATTGTGATTTATTTATTTATTTTTGCTTTGGTATCAGGGTGATAATGTCATTCTAGAATGAGTTGCCTTCTATTTTTTGGAAGAGTTTGAGAAAGATTATTGTTAATTTCTATCTGGTATCTTTTTATAATTTCTATCTCCTTACTGGCAGTCTCTATTTGTTAAGACATTATTTCACTGGTTACCTTTAGTCCTTTGTACATGGTATCCATTAGCACCTTGAACATATTTAATACAGTTTATTTATATTATTTCTCTAGTAATTCCAGTATCTGAGTTGACTCAGGGATTGTTTCAAATTTATTTATTTTTTCCTGTGAATGAGCCATGTGCTCCTGTTTATTTGCATGCCTAATATTTTGTTGTTGCTGTTGTGGAAAACTGAACATTGTGAATTACAAACCATAATTATTAAAATTATTGACAATGGATTAAAAACAATCATGTCAGTGATTATCTTAAATACTTCACAGAAAATGAATACTTTCTTCCAATACCATTATTCATGCACTGTTTTAGCACTGGTTGGATTTTATCGTCATGGCTTATATCCAATTTTATATTTAGTGCCAGGTAGTTTAGCAAGTCACTGCATTATTTATTATCAACAATCTTAGACTCTAAGAATTTCTCTTGTATTGCTGAATGGAATACAAATGGTTAAACCCACATTGCAATAACACATTCATAGCTGTACATGTACTTAAAATATGACCAAGCGATTTCAATCTTTGATGTATATACAAGATAATTCAGTTAATATGTTCTCAAAAAGCATTTGTACAGGAAGTTTTATGGCAGTTTTATTCATGATAGCCAAACATTTCCTGCATCAGAATGGAAACAATTGCTCAGGAGCCATATAATGGAATGTAGCTTTGTAATATAAACGATGGAGTTACAGAGACACACAAAAATATGGTTAAATCTTTTAAATATGTTGACTAAAAGAAGCCAGATATCAAAGAGAACTTTTTTTTTCTGATGCCAAAGTTTCTACCCAATGGTGATGAGAAATAAGAGCTTCTATTTAATGGTGATAGAAGTCAGAATAATGACTGCGTTTGTGGGGCCAAGAGGTCAACGTAAAAGTAGCACAAGAGGTGCTGAATGATGAAAACGCTCCACCTGTGGCTTCCCCCAAACTGTAATCATGACAACGCCATACTTCCAATTATTTAGTCCAAGTCTTAGCCCAATTCTGAAGCGTTTCATATTCCAATGTGTCCACAAAACTCAAATATCTGCTTTCTCCCAGTCTCCTGAATCTGGCCAGCTTTTGCTCCTCCACTAATATCACTTCAATCCAAGGCCATATTTTGTCACACCTGGGCTACTGCAATGGCCTCCTTGTGTTCACATCAATTCTATACTCACAACTCAGCAATGGTTGCCCAGCATTTTGGGTTAAAATCCAGAATCCTCATACTGATCTAATTTATACTACATGTTCTGGCCCCATTAAATCTACCTATTGCCTAAGTCTCACCAATTTACTCCTTGATCTTTTGTGACTATGAAGGACATGTTCCCATCACAGGAAGTTCTCACTTGCTCTTTGCTCTTCCCAGAACACTCTTCCTCAGATGTCCACTTGATTCTCTTCCTTACTCCTTTTAGTCTGATAAATTGTCACATTCTTGTTTCTCCCTTCTCTATTTTACTTATAATTGCAAACATCTTTTAGTTTCCCTATTCCACCTAGTTTTTCTTCATGGCAATTAATACTTTTTGATATACTGTACAATTTATGCATTAATTTTATATATTGTCTTTCTCCTCACAATGAAATGTAACTTTAAGAGAGCAGACATTTATGTCAGTTTTATATTGCTCAATCCCATATCACCAGTGCCTATAATTGCATCACATACAAAGTTAAAGCATTAAAACTTTTGTTCAATGAATGAAAGAATGAGTGGATATATGAAATCTGCTCTATACTACAGTTTGCTCATCATATATATTATCTAGATATTATGCATTTTGAAATAAATTATATTTTCTATGCATTTTATTTCAGCAAATTAAAGAAGAAAAAATATTTGCTGTGACATAGGAGTATTGTGTTTATGGGTCCTAAATCTACTGCTTTAGAAGATAAACGACATAGATAATGGCAACCATTCTCTTGCTTATACATTGTAAATCAATCCAGTTCCAATAGTAATGATTTAGTTATTTCTGAAAAGAGGAGAAATGAAGGCATTTGTCTAATTATTTATTTTGTAAACATTTCTTTGAGCTTACATCTCTCTAGACAGTAGGCTAATCAAATCATGTTGTTCAGTCTCAAACTATAAAGGGTTCCTAAAGTCATATTTTCTGTACAAATGTCTATTTTCCCAAAACTCCTTTCCTAGCCCCCATGACCTCCTTATTCCTCAGACTGCAGATAAATGGGTTCAGAAGAGGTGTAATGATACTGTAAAATACTGCCACCACTTTATCTTCCTCAGGGTAATGCAAGGTGTGTGGTCTTGTATAGGTCGAGAGAGTAGCCCCATAGAATAGGCTTGCCACAATCAGATGAGAGGAACACGTGGAGATGGCTTTTGTCTGCCCTTTACCTGAGCTCATCTGGTACACCACAATAAGCACTCAGGCATAGGAAGCCAGAATGGCCATGAATGGTAGTAGCAGAACGATAAGGCCACTAAAGAGGACAGTATACTCATACTGGGAGGTGTCCTGACACACCAAAGGCATTAGAGATGGAACTTCACAGAAAAAGTGGTTAATGATCCGAGATGTACAGAATGGAAGTTGAAATACATGCAATGTATGTATTAAAGCATTGATAGAACTACTGGCCCATGCACATGTGACCATGGACAAACAGATCGTCTTGCTCATGAGCACAGGATAATGTAAAGGGTGATAGATCGCTACATATCTATCATAAGACATGAAACCAAGAAGAAGAGCTTCAGTTCCACCAAGGGTCAAAACCACAAAGGTTTGAATCTTACAGTCTAAAGAAGTAACAGTCTTATCATTTGACAGGAAGTTTGCTGCCATCTTGGGTACCGTGGTGGAGATGTACATCATGTCAATGAAGGAGAGCTGACTGAGGAGGAAGTACATGGGAGTGTGGAGCGGAGTGTCCAGTCGGATGAGGTGGATCAGTATGATATTCCCCATCAAAGTCACTGAGAAGAGGCCCGCAATGGTAACAAAGAGGACGGTGTTCATTTGGCCATATTGGAAAAAGCCAAGAAGTATAAATTCTGCTCCAAAAGTTTGATTTTCTGTCTTCATGGCTTAGATAAAAATAAAGCAGACAATATCTGAAAATTCAATGTAAACAACATTGAATGTCCTTCAGAAGAAAACAAAATGATTATTAAATGCAGTAGAATTTCCTTGAATCACTTTAGGTGACTATTTCTCCCCGTTTCTATACACTGAATCTGTGTCTGTTGAGCAATGGCCAATTTGAAAAAAAAAAAAAAATGATAATTTTTTTTTTTTTTACTTCTTACAGAATAAAAATATTATCTGGAAATAAACATTTAGATGATTTGCCAACATGAGTTTTTTCTCCCCTTTTAAATATCTTCAAGATGAGAGATTGGAGATGTGCTTACTTGGTATGAGAAAAAAAAATCTTTCACTCCATTCATTTAAATAATTAAACAGGACAGTGATGTTCAAATATGATATAATATTCTTACAAAAAGAATTTCTTTCTCCATTTTGAAATTATATTGGCTATAGGTTGTAATAAATGTTATATTACCATTTGTATGTCAGGAATACTACAACTCTTATAAAAGAATTGGCGGTTATTTTTAAAATATCTGTAATTGTATGTGGAAATTTGTTGCCCAGGCAAAAAACAAATATGCAAGACCTTTAAGAAGGGCTGGAGAAAGAAACACTAAAATGTTACGTTAGCAATTATTAATCTAAGTTTAACTCAAGGAACATGTCAAGAATAGCATTTTGAATTTGACTTGGTCCTTTTATATTAATACTATCTCTCTATG